>NC_056726.1:252437470-252724970 GCF_019279795.1 Protopterus annectens
TTGTGTAGTATTCGGAATCCAAGTTCCATCTGAGAGCAAGTTTTAGCTGTTTTTGTTCTGGATGTAGTTCAGACTTCCTGACATATAGGTATACAAAGAGCAAGGTAAAGTCCAGTGATCAGAAGCACTAGGCAGGTAACAGTACGTAGCAAAACCATTTTATTTAGAATACACAAAGCTTTCAGGTCAATGCCCTTCCTCAAAGCCTTGGAAAGGCATTGGCCTGAAAGCTTTCTCTATTCTAAATAAATGAGTATTTTGTGTCTGGAGTGACAGTTAACCTTAGAGCTGGTCCTAACTGCTTTTCCTTGATATAGGTATACAACACAATTTTTTTTTCTCATGCTTGTGTCCCGTACAGTCATTCCCCTCAGAAAAATTCATAACCACCAAAGGTTCTAGATAATCTCTGGCAAGTTGTTTTATTTCAGTATCTGTGATACTATTGGTGTTTTCCAAAACAACCGAATGAAGGCAAATGCTATGTATATGTGGGCCTATTATTAAAAATGTTGGTTCTGGATCAGTACCATTTTTGGCAAATTTTTATATATCAGGCCCATTATTGAATATAACCCCATATTCTGTTCATATTCAATAGGTGTCCTAACCTTATTAGAAAGTGGTCACAGAATGTTTACTAACTTAATTACAGAATGTAAGACTATCTCCGAGATTTAATACAGCTTATACATTGCTAATCTCCATGTAAGCATAGTGGCATGGCTCAAACACAGAGTTCGGAGCCTGTGCGATCCAGTAAACAAGGCTGTGGGCATGCACGAGTCAACCAGCACTATTCTGGCATGGACACAACAGAATAATGCAAATCACCTAATTTGCTTGTGAATACCATGCAAATGAGTTGAATTTGTGATCCAGCAAGCAGACAGGCATCCGTGTTGGTGCCGTGTCTGCAGCAGAAAGGTATGTGGTTAGTAACCACGTACATTTCTGCAAAAATCAAAATGGGGGCATGACAGCTCAAAGTAAAGCATGTATTATGTTTATTAGGCATGCCAATGGCTATAACTATGGCCATTGGCATGCCAAAGTCTTTTAAAATTGAAAAAAATCAAAAGTTTTTTTTGGGGCTGATTTTGGCCGTTTAAGCAGAGCTCAGCAGTGCGCAAATGCAATCATGCAGAAAATTAAAAAAAATCAGTAAAAAGTCAATTAAATGAGAAACAGTAATTTTGCCATTATAGTGAGCAGTATGCAGACTCATATCAATAACAGATAACAGTGGTTGCTAAGGAAATAGGCTCTGGTGTATTGGTGTAACTAGGGTCTAAGGCAGTAGGGGTATGTAAATGAGCTAAATTTATTGAATAGGAAAATGGGAGACCATGTCCTCACGTACCTAACTGTGTAGGAACTGTTATGTGGTGGTGTAAGCAGAAGAAGCAGCTGACATGAAAAGGGGGTGTGTCATGCTTCGTGTAAGCACATTGGAGCTCCACAGCTCCTATTTGCACTCAGCTAAGCACATCTAAGCAAGGGGATGTGGCTGAGGCTGCTTAGCTGTGCTTATCTGGTTCATGAAATGATGAGCTTGTTCGTGTCCAGGGGTGGGCCTTTTCTGCTCAGCAATGTTTGCACTAGCTGAAACAGTTTGTGTGGCATGCCACAGGGCTTTAACACAGTGGAAATAGAGAAAAAAAAGGAAATAGTAGAATAAAGGAAATGAACTACAAATCACTAATACAGACTCTGCCACTCACAGTGACCCATTCAAACCCCACAATAATATAGCTGGCAGGTGGAATGTATCATAGTCACCCAATCACACAGGCAGCATCTGCAGCACACCATTATAAGGTATGCAAACACCTTTCAGTATGGTTTCCCCACAAATTCTACACCATTTTTGTACACACTTGGGAATTTTAACTGACAAAATGATAGGGGCTGCTGCTGTTTGTTACATCTGTATGTGCTACAGAATGAGGGCAGTGATGAGGATAATGTTGACAACTGGCCCAGAACTAGGAGGAGAAGAGTGTTCAGACCCAGAGTAACCTTCCAGGGGCTACATGATCTGGAGATACTAGAGCATTACATGGTGGACAGGGACATACTTCAGCAGCTCACCAAGCTCTGCCAGCCTCATCTCAGACCCAGAGCCAACAGAGGGGAACCCATCCCAGTTGAAACCAAGGTATGTGCAGCCTTAAGAATAATAGCTACAGGTACTTTCCATAGACCTACTGTGGACATCGTAGGGGTCTCACAGGCATCTGCATCCAGGGTACTCCACCAGTTCCTGGATACCATGCTAACACATGCTGGTGAGCACATTTATTTCCCCAGCACCCCTGAGGAAAGGACCAGCAATATGCATCTCTTCCACCATGTAGCTGACTACCCAGAAGTACTTGGGTGCCATAGGCTGCACTCACGTCAACATCAAAGCACCACCCGGTGAAGAAGGTAGAGTGTATGTCAACCACAAGGGCTATTACTCCATCAACTGACAGGTCGTACATAATGCCCAGAGCATTATCATAAATGTGTGTGCTGAAAGCCCTGGCAGCTATCACAACTCCCACATCTGTCATGCCTCACAGCTGTACCACGCATTTGCCAGGAGAAACATCCCATATGGTCATCTTGTGGGGGATACTGGCTATGCACTGTAACTGTGGAGGATGACACCCATTAGAAAAGCACACCCACCCACTGAAGAATGCCATAATAAGGCACACGCACAAACTAGGAACATTATATGGGATGCTCAAGTCATGGTTCCACTGCCTTGATATATCTGATGGAGCCTTGCAGTAGATGAATGGAGTAGTATGTTTTGATAGCATACCTAAGGCATCGCTGCATGTATGCAAGGCAATGGGGTGGCCTACAGGGATAGCAGCAGACAACTGATAGCTATGTTCGACACCATGAAATGTCTGCCCAATACTGGCTTCCCCAAAGTATGCAGTAGTCCCCTAGGTGACAAAACTCACTGCAGTGTATGTGGGGGACTAATAAACTGGGGGGTCATAGGTCGCATGCAGTGATGTCAGTGTTGGGCTCCATACTCACCCCTCAGCCTCTCCCAGCAAGTCAGCCACAGAAAACCATAAAGAAATGTCTGCCAAAGGCCCACAAATAGGGACAATGATGACACATTCCTCTTACAGACTTGCACAGTGATATCACAGCAGGTCTTGGAGTTGCATGAAGTCTCTGAAGGGTAGGAAGTCTGAAACACAAATGTCTGCCATTGCATTCTAACCTGCAGTCTTTAGTGATATGCCAGTATTCTCCAAGACAGGCACAACACTATGCTAAATGGAACCAAAAAGTAAAGCCAACATCTGCACAGTCTGTGCAAATGTGTACAGTTGAAAGCTATGTCCCCTCAACACACCCATGTCCTGATAGAAATGCAGTAATACGTATGTTTTTAGGGTAATAGCAGCAGAGCACACATTCCCAGGGCTGTCCCCATCAGCTTGATAACTTGTTGCATGTCTACAATATGCAGGGGTCAATGAGCTATGTATATGCATGATTAATACTGTCAGGAAGTGGACAGCACTTATTCTTGGCTGTTGTGGCTTAATGGCCTAGGTGCAGTACTGTGATTGACAGGGTCCATGTGCCAAGGCTTTCTGTGCCAACTATTTTGCATGCAGCTACACCTATGGTAGGAGTTGTACACAATGTCCAGAAGTCAATATTTGTCACTGCAGGAAAACTGGACAAGTCATGGACAGGGGGACACACATATGGACAGTACACAGCTCGGAGTAACTTAGGGCAGCAGGTACCTGAAAGTTAGTGTATGTCCAGGTGTTAAATGGCTGCCACCTTGCTGTGTCAGCACTGACAACAAGTCAATGGCCACCATCCAAACCCCTGGAATGACAGGCTGTCACAGAAGGATCACAAATATGCCTTGTATATCTCTTCTGCTTGTCCTCACATTGCATTTGCCTTCCAAGCTATGTGCCAAACAAGAAAGCTTCATGTCAAAGCTTCAATGGCAGACAGTGGAGAAGCAGACATCATACCCATAAGAAAAGGCAAGCTTATATCAAGCCGGTCTCCTAGCTGTCTATGCTTGGCAGAGCATTATTAATACCCTGTCCCCATGTGTGGCCCTGTGTCTGTCATATGTGGACCTGTCCAGATGTCAGTCTGTGACAGGTTGACAGCTAGGGCCAACATGTACCCTCATAATAACATAGCAACACAAACCATCTGAGGTATTATCATTATAGATCATCATGTATTATCACGGACCTCATTAACAGGGACATTAGCAAACCCAAAATAAATGACCCCACACAGTCTGCCTTTCTCAAGGGGACGTATGTCAGTAAACTCTGGATGACTTCCCTGAGACAGCCAACAAAGGCATGGATGATAGAAAGATGTTGCACTCCGGCTACCTTGACTCAGCCAAAGCCTTACACACTATTCCCCACTTGGCCATAGTACATGAACTCTGTCAACTAGGCAGCAATCCATATGTTACCAGATAGGTAGCAAACTGGTTCATTGATAGAACCCACATAATCATAGTACGGGTAGCCAAGTCAAGCAGTACACCCATAATGAGTGGCATACCCCAGGTATGTGGGCCTCTGGTATATGGGATATACATCCCTGAGGTGCAGGCCAAAAACACTGGCCTATGGGTGACCAAGTTGGCAGATGACTGCAAGCTGGGAACAGTCATCAATACCCAAAGTGATGTGGACATTCTACAGAAGGGTCTCACCAAAACAAATGACTGCCACCATAAACATGACCTCAAGCTGAATGCCTGCAGATGCCTCATCATCCCCTTCAGGGAGACTGATGTCCCCACATATTATCACATTAACAACAATGTCCTACATACACAATCAGTAGTGAGGCATTTGGCCACCCAGGTTGATAGCAACCTGAAGTCTGAGCACCATGTTGCTTCTGTTGTACAGAAAGCTTCATAGATGGGCCAACACAAAAGTAAGAATATCTCATCCAGGGACAAAGAGGTCATAAGATTCATGTATTCTATCCTTATAGAGCCAATTATTTTGTACAACACTCCCTTAGGCATGTACCTCACAAAGCACATGCAGAAGCTGAAGAGACCACAGAGGTCCCTCACCAGGAGATTCCAGGACCTCAAACACCTACCCTACACAGATAGGCTAACAGTACTGTTCCTCTACTCAGTTCCATACAGACTCCTCAGAGGTGACCTCTTTCTGGCATACAAAGCAATCCAGACCCTGCCTTGGTGGGACTGCTGCACATCTGGAAGTCAAGGCCCACTCGATCAACCTGTAGGTGCAGCATCAAGCTGGTCTATGATATCAATAGGGTTTGTTGGTGTGACAGATATATGTCCCACAGACTCCCCCATACTCCCCCATCTGTGTGATACACTCCCTGTCCACATCAAGCTGAGTGCCTCAATACCCTTTGTGAAGTGCTCCCTGTATAAGTGCATGGGAAACAGAAAATACAGTCCTGTGATTTCACCTGTGTCCTTGCTGTACAGGGGCTCTTGTTGCTGACATGTCTTAACATGGACTAAACTCTCATCTGTGAGGGTTATAAGGACATCAGGGCCAATAGCCTAGTAACCTCATATCAACCTATCAGTCTATAAACAAATGTCTTTCACTGGTTCACCACATTACTCTATACCGCTCTGCCACTGACATACCTGGAAATCACAGTGCTATGTGGAATATACCCACATATAATTGACATCTCAGCTCAGTAGAATGCACTCTGTAACCAGACCCATACCTCTCAACCTCTAAGAGCAAGAAAACTGAACAAAGCTATAAACAAAAGTGGGACAAAGGCCCAAAAATAGGGATGATATTTAAATATTGCTATCACAAACTTTGAAAGTTGATGGAATAACAGGTTTTCCATTAGCATGACTTTTCTGAAGATTATAAAGCCTGAAACTCAAATGCTCTGTTATTATTTTCTAACTGCAGTCTTTAATTATTTGTAACTAACTTGCCAGAAAACAACAGTTTTATAAAAAAAAGGACCAAAATTTTGAGACAAACATCTGGACATTCTGCATAAACTGTACATTTGCAAGGTATGAGTCAAATGAGGATATGACTTTTCAGTTATGAAGAATAACACACAAGCAGATGATCCCCAGCCAGTATATCACTAAGGTGCTGGACAGTTTGCACAGCTTCATTTGGCAACCATCTGTAGCCACACTGCTCTACTGGCCATATTGGGTAAGAATGTCTATAGTTTGGCTCATAATTTCAGTCTGTGCATCATATATCGCATATATCTCAGGTAAATCACTGTGATGATCTGAGGATTTCTGTTAGTAAGTAATGGCACAATGCATTTCATTGTCAGACATCATATATGTCAGAAAATGTCTGCTAAAACAAATCCTGTTACACTAGCAACTTCCCATACTAATAAGAGCAATATTTACAGTATCTCCCTATGTTTGGGCCATTGTCCCCCCATTTTGTCAGGCTATCTCCAGATTACTTGCACTAAGAGGTTGAGAGGTATGGCTGTAGCATACAAAACCCCAGAATGGAGTACAACTAACTCTGGAATGGAGTCCCACTCTTACTATAGAAGGTCATACTGGGCATGCTCCTACACTTAGAGAATTATTGCCCATGTCTAACCCCACATCAGACTATATAACGGTATTGTGCATAGATGTTTTTGCATACAGACAGCTATGTACACCTTAACTGACTCTACCCACATCCATCAGACAGGATTAGCGTCAGCTAGCTGTAGGTGGCCCATGCATGTGATACACAGGCATATATATGGGCAACATATAACAATGTTACAAGCATACACACACATAGACATGAGGAAGAGAGAAATAGACAGTGATAGAGAGAGACACACAGGGAGACACACACACAGAGTGTGTCATAGACAGGGATACCCTGAAAGGCATAGAGTGATGTCCTGCTGCAGACAGTTGATACCAGTTGTAACCAGTCGCATGTGCCAGCATGAAGGTGAGCTCCATTGTGTAATAGTACTGTGGTAGGGGTTGTAATATGACGTCACCTGCCTTTGTGTGTGTGTGTGTGTGTGTGTGTGTGTGTGTGTGTGTGTGTGTGTGTGTGTGTGTGTGTGTGTGTGTGTGTGTGTGTGTGTGTGTGTGTGTGTGTGTGTGTGTGCGTGTGTGTGTGTGTGTGTTTTTGTAGGTTAAAGTAGTGTGAGTCCTTCCCATTTAGTACACTTCCCATTGCCCTACTTTACAAGATCTGCTGATGTCATTCACCTTACAGTTACCTTTGGACACTTGGCAGCCCTATTAGCTCTGTGGCATGTGCGATAACTGTGTACCACTATAGTACAGATAACAAGATGGGTAGAGGTTCTAATCTCAGTCCTGGCAAATGTAAATGTGTGTAGGTTAAAGAGTTTTAGGCCATTCCCACCCAGTACACTTTCCATTGCTCTACTTTAGCAGTCCTCCTGATGTCAATCACCTTAGAAATACCTTTGGACAGCCATTAGCCCTATAAGCTCTGTGGCACATGCAATGACTACTTAACAGTATAGAAAAAATGGCTAGATAGGCAAGGGCTCTAATCTCAGTTCTGGCAAGTGTGTGTGTGTGTGTGTGTGTGTGTGTGTGTGTGTGTGTGTGTGTGTGTGTGTGTGTGTGTGTGTGTGTGTGTGTGTGTGTGTTAAAATATTTTGAGGCCTTTGCACCCAGTACACTTCCCACTGCCATACTTTACAAGGGCTGCTGATGTTATTCACCTTAGAAGTACCGTAGGACAATCTTCAGACCTATTATCTCTGAGGTGCATGCAATAACTGAGTAACAATATAGTACAAATAACTAGGTAGATAGGGATTCTAATTTCAGTCCTGCCAAATGTAGGTGCATGTGTGTCAGCCATGTCCCTGGGGGTGTGGGTTGTTCCATTTTGAGGTGTGTTCCACTCAGTACACTTCCCATTCCCCTACTTTACAATGCCCACTGATGTCATTCTCCTTAGAAGTACCTGTATACACTCCTCAGCCCTATAAACTTTGTGGCATGTGCAATAACTATGTAATACTATAGTCCAAATAATTAGCTAGGTAGGGGTTCTAATATCAACAGTAGCACTGTGTGTGTTTGTGTGTGAAGCATATCCCCTGTGGCTGTTGTGTGTGTTGGCTATACCATTTTAAGGCCTGTTGATTCCATCCCCATGACATTACATTAAAGAGGCAGTTAATGGCATCTGTCTTACATGCACCATGTTAAACTATAAAGGCCATACCAGTCATCTGTACAGATGTATATGGAATATCCAGATGTTTGCAACCTATATATGGTGTGTGTCCCCTAATAATGGGCATTTATGAGTAATTATTGCCATATATGTCAGCATCAGACTTTGTACCTGTCTGAAATATCATGCTGATACAAAGTCTGTTACTCTATCACTTGTCCAGGTATGTAAGAGCAATATATGAGACCAGTTGCTATTTTGGGTATTTTATACCACCATCCATGAAGGCATCTCCAAGATTACTTGTTGTAAGAGGTTGTAAGTTATGTCCCCAGCATATAATCTCTGTGGTACCTGTAATGTGTACGTAGCACTATAGTACATGCAAGTGGATATGTAGGGTCACTAATCTATTGGCAACTGTGTATGTGTTTCTGTATGCATATCCTCTGTGGCTGTCTTTACTGTGTGCATGCGATGGTTATACCATTTTATGTGCCTCTTCCACCCTGTTAACTCCCCCATTGTCAAACTAGTTGCAGCCCCTACAGATGTCATCCACCTTACAAGAACAGTTACACAGTTTCTAACACAAAGGCACTCTAGTGCATGCAATAGTCATATCACTGTGTATTGTACATAAATATATAGGTGGGTCATCTAATATGAAATGTGTCAACTCTGTGTGCATGTGTGTTTCATTGCATGTCCCCATGCAGCAGTGCGTGTGTGTTTCAGGTGGCTGTACCATGTTAAGGACCTCTGAACCTGCCATTGGCAATCCTAACAGCCCCTGCAATTGTCACCCACTTGAATAGTAGTGGCAGACACTGCAACACTACATTACCTCCGTGGTGTTTCTGTCATGTATCTAGCAGTATCGTTGGTAAAACTGGGCAGATAGAGGTTCAGCTATCAGCAGGGTCAGGTCATGAATGTGTGTGTGTGGTGTGTGTGTGTGTGTGTGTGTGTGTGTGTGTGTGTGTGTGTGTGTGTGTGTGTGTGTGTGTGTTTCTGTATGTATGTATGTATGTATGTATGTATGTATGTATGTACCAGCATATCTCCACTCCACATTACAAAACAGATAAGAACAGAGACAAGGTTCATGGTGAACTGACAAAAAGATTTAATAAACTTCTAAGACACAGAGTGAGTTCAAAAAGTTCAGACAACATATGCAAACACTTTTTCAAATGTGCATAACTGCTTTAAAGTCAGCAGAACAAAATACTAACAAATATAATCTGCTTAGTAAAGAGTTAAAGCAACTGCAGTTAACTGCGCTGATAAAAAAATAATTTATGACGTATTATTCTATGTTTAGAAAATGGTTAAGCATACACAGCACAAACTTTCATTTCAGTTAAAGCAAGGCACTTAAATAGTGATTTTAAAACCATTTCAACCACGCACAGAAAGACATCTGGTTAAAGCCAAATGGGAAGTTGGGGCAAACAGCAAACATTGAGCACACCCTTCACATATTGCTGTGGCACACATGGAAAATAGACTGCAGAACAGGTCATGCATTTGAATGCACCTTCCAAAGGGTATGTGTTGTTACATGACAATATCTGTCATTAATCTGCAATGTCAGTCTGTTATGATTTTCCAAAATGTTGGCCATAAAACCACAATTTTATGACAGATGGACAGAAATTATGTGTCAGAAATCAGGACAATCTGCAGACATATGTTAAGGCCAGAAGTATGGCCACCATCTGCACCCATGCCTCCCAAGCTCTTAGAGCAAGAAATGTTTACAAAGTCATAAATAATGGGGTGACAAAGGCCACATAAAAGGGACACATGTCAAATATTGATCCTATAAACTTATAAAGGTGGTAGAATAACAGGCTTTGCATTAGCATAGATAGTCTAAATGGTATGAGTTCAGCAACCCATATTGTCTGTCATTATTTTTTGACATGAACCCACAATGATCTGGCAATGATCTGCCAGAAAAATACAAGTTTATGAGAAAATGGACCAAAAATATGATGCATAAATTTGGACATTCTGTGGAGATCTGTAAAGTGGTGAGGTATGTCTGTACCACCCTGCAGGTTGCAGTCCTTGTTTGGCAAGGTGTAACCTGTGACCACAACTGAAACAGTGAAAAGAGGTCTCAAGGATGTAGGACAAGAAACATGCCATAAAGTTCTGTACCGATAGCATAGAGCAGTTATTGCACATCAAAAACACCTTAATGTTATGAGAAATACTGTAAGCTAAGATAATGTCAAACAATGAAGGTGTCAAAGTAGCAAACCAGAGGAAGTCCTGTGTATTGCACTTGTCGTGGGCATGCTATGTCCTGCCAGCTGTCACATTACTATACATTGTGTCCCACACTCCACATTTGATAATGTCACACACACATTGTGTGTTGCCTATGTGTGTGCAATATATAGTCATGTGAAGACCCTGTGACTACTTGGTGCCCATAAGAGAGGTGAATCTGTAGGTCTAAAGTAATGGCTAGGCTTGTGAGGGACTGTCTATTATGAACCTGTGGTACTACAGAACACCCAGACGACATGTATGAAGGCTAGCTGGCTGTGACAAGGGGTATGTATGCAAGGTCACACTGTCTGCCCCCAGTGTCCCTCACACACTGTTGTATGCATACACACCTGGTAAACATGTGCATATGCAGCTGTACCTTGGCTATTAAAAGGTCACCATGTTTCCATTCTGCCATACTCATCATTGGTAATGTCAGCAGGCCCACAGCCTGCAGACACACAGACACCTGGAACACAAACAGAATACAGTATGTCAGACTGCAGTCTGTCAGCAGTAATAACAGCAATAATGCATCATAGCTAAAAAGGTACATACACTTCTATGTGTACCCATAACAATTGCCAGCAGACAGCACCTTATACAGCATTACATTACTACACTGTACTATATTCACCCTGTGCATCAGACACATATTAGCATGTCCCTACATTGATGGTATGAATAACAGGGGATGTGGCACAGGTGTCATCATATGCACAGGGTGTGGTGTGGGTTTGCATTAGGCTTAGGCTGGGCCATATGGTTGACATCATGCATGTGCGTGTGTGTGTGTCTGGAGTGGTGGTGTTCAACTGGGCCGTGCAGAGGAGCTGTGTGTATGTGGTGGTGACCTGCCTATGATAGAGATGTGTGAGTGTTTGTATGCACACAGTCAAGCCATGTGATTACCCTGCACAAGGGTATGTTGGACGGCTGTGGGCCATACATGGCAGGCTGTGCAGTTCACCATGTCTGGCCTGGGACATGTGAACTGGTTCTGCCAGAAGTCTTGCTGGCACCACCAAGTCCAAGGCCAGCTGCAGTACTACTCCCTGATGGTGACTGCTGTCTGCTGGATCCCTGTCCATAATGGGACTGGTCAGGACCACGTGCCCATGGCCTGCTCAATTGTGGTGTGGGCAGCACCCTCCCTTTGCTACTGCTGGTGGTACTGCTAATACTGGAGAGTGAATGTGCATGGCCACATGGATTCTCAACTGATCTTGTTGATGACCTATGTCCATGTGGCCGATGCTCTACTCTCATCTCATGCTCAAGCACAGACATTGCACAGGTGAGCAATGGCAGTGTTTCATCCCACCGTCTATCCACAACATCGGCATAATAATGTGTGGCATCACCAAGGCCAGTCCACCAGACCAAGCATTAAGCAAATCCACTAAGCTGGGCTGAATGCTGCTTACAATTATACTTTTTAGCAATGCTCAAACTGGGTAAGCAGAGCTATGCACTGCTAAGCATTCCTCAGATTTCATTTCCAGACAATTAACAAATTGCACATTACTGCTGTCCGCATGAATGATTTGGCGAGTAGGGAACAGGTGGAGGAGACCCTGGAGAGATGGAGATATGCTCTAGAGAGAAGAGGAATGAAGGTCAGCAGGACTAAGACAGAATATATGTGTGTGAATGAGAGGGAGGATAGAGGAATGGTGAGGATGCAAGGAGTAGAGGTGGCAAAGGTGGATGAGCTTAAATACTTGGGATCAATAGTTCCGAGTAATGGTGAGTGTGGAAGAGAGGTGAAAAAGAGAGTACAAGCAGGATGGAGTGGGTGGAGAAGAGTGTCAGGACTGATTTGTGACAGAGTACCAGTAAGAGTGAAACGGAATGTCTACAAGAGGATAGTGAGACCAGCTATGTTATATGGGTTGGAGACAGTGGCATTGACAAAAAGGCAGGAGTTAGAGTTGGATGTGACAGAGCTAAAGATGTTAAGATTTGCACTGGGTGTGACGAGGGTGGACAGGATTAGGAATAAGTATATTAGAGGGTCAGTCCAGGTTGGAAGGTTTGGAGACAAAGCCCGACAGGCAAGATTACGTTGGTTTGGCCATGTGCTGAGGAAGGATGCTGAGTATATTGGAAAAAGGATGCTAAGGATGAAGCTACCAGGTAACAGGAAAAGAGGAAGGCCTAAGATTAGGTTTATGGATATGGTGAGATAGGACATGCAGGTGGTTGGTGTGACAGAGCAAGATGCAGAGGACAGAAAGAAATGGAAACAGATGATCCACTGTGGCAACCCCTAACAGGAACAGTCAAAAGAAGATGATGATGATGAACGAATTGCACATTAATTAGTCTTTACTGATATATTATTAAGTGTACATATTTTACTTTATATGATGCCCTCCTATGTGCTTTGGTTACATTACTTTGGGGTGTGACTGCACTGTCTGGGACACTTGTGTTTACATGGGGGATTTCATGTCATACATACAGTGACACTATTTTATTATATCTCCTAAACTTGCACATTTCGCTATGTTATCTGTTCCTGTCACTGTACTGCATTGGACACTTGTCTGTAACTGGGGCTTTTACACTTGAGTCTCCACTGCAAATAGCCTTCTGGTCAGGCTGGACTACCACAATTAACACATTTCAATGTATACAAATGAAATACAAAACATTTACAACATTTCCCTATCAAGTGTAAAAAGCTGAATGGTCAGGATTTGACCATCGCACTTCTCGTGCAAGTTCTGATGTCTTAACCATTCAGCCAGTGAGGATCTGATGTCAAACTGTTATATATACCTCTTTATTTTTGTTTAAGCATTGCTGAGCATCATGCCGCACTGTGCCAACCCGCTCAGCTACGCTTAGCCTTTACATATAAATGACAATAAAAATTATTTCATAACACCATTTTAAATAGATATATCTCAATATATAACTATCAGCATGTCAGTTGCAGGCTACATATTCTTCATGACAATCCATGCTAATATAAAATATGTCATTCTATCAACTTTCTAGGTTTGTAAGAACAATATTTAAAAAGTGGCCCTATTTTTGGCCCTTTCTCCCACTTTTCTTTAATGGCTTTGTCCATATTTCTTGCTCTAATAGGTTGAATGGTATGACTGCTATATATATATATATATATATATATATATATATATATATATATATATACATACACATACACACACACACACACACACACACACACACACACACACACACACACACACGCACACACACACACACATCCAACAGCTCTACATATTTAAGCATTATGAAATCTTACAGCTCAGATAGTATAGCAGTACATTGCAGTGATTGCAGTGTACATGGTCTGAGGTTCAAGACTTGGAGTGATGATTTTTTTTTCACTAATGTTAAATGACCATAATGCATGATATATATTTACAAAGGCACAGGTAAATCATACAGCTCCTATGGTGTAGTGGTGCATTACTGTAACTATAGTATACAGGGTCCTGGGTTCAAAACTTGCCAGAGCCACTTAATTTGTTGCTAGGCAGAACAGGGGCTGATTGAGACAGAGTGATTAAAGCAGTCTTAAGCAACTGTAATTGGGTTTGCATGGGTTGGCGTGACGCTAAGCAATACTAAGAGGTGCATAGCCCACTTGGCTTTGCTTAGCCCCGCTTATTCTCGTGCTAATTTCAAAAAAAAGAAAAGAAAAATGGGTGATAGGAAAGTGGTGAAATGGAGACAAGCAGGTGGTAAAACATTAGGAAAAGCAGCTAGGGATGTGCATGATGGGTGTAGGAAAGGACCATAGCTCTACATTTCTTTTGCAGCAACAGCTGTGAATGATGTGGAAAATTTGGAATTTACAGCCTCATACCCCACAGGGAGGGGTGTTAGCAACATACATTTGAAGAGTAATTTGAGGGTAGATTGATTTATGTCACCATACATGGGAGCAAAATGTAGAGCTATGTATGGGGCAATGATTTATTTGCGGGACAGCTGCCCTTTTTTTTAAGGTGAGAGTGGGATGTTGAGGAATGGCTGTAAGTATGTTTGGTGCTGTAGGTTGGGTAGGATAGGTTGCATTCACAGACAGACAAGACACACAAGACAGCAGACAGGAATGATATATGATACATGGGGGGTAAACACCTTGGACGGGGAGGGTGGTTGGGAATCAGAGGCCCATGAGCCCCAAATGGATACAATGAGACTGAGACCCCCACCCATGGGCAATCACCACTGCACCTTCACGGGCCTGAAGGTGGCTATGCTGGGGGGGTGAACAACAGGAGCAGGCTGCACCTTGAGGTGCTCCAGTCTGCACTTGATCTGGTGCAAGTGTACATCCAACTCTGAGTGGAAGACACTGTGCACCATTCCCTGGAACTTCCTGCAGGTGACCAGTTCCTTTCTGCTCCTGCACCCAGGGGGGATGGTCCCCATCCCCTGAGAGGGTTCCACCCGAGGGTGGTGCAGGACCAGTAGAAGAGGCAGTTCCAGGTTGGGTCCCAGATGTGCTGGGGCCCAGTGCCATGGCCAGATGAGGCAGGACAGGTGGATTTGCTGTGATCAGCCTTCCCAAATGTGCTATGGTGTTGAGGTTTTACAAAATGTATTGGTTAGTCATGAACAAAACATTTCAAAATTAGTTAGAACAGCATGCATGGGTGTTCTAATTAATGCAGAACAGTCAAATTCACACAATTGCATAGCAAACAGAACACATGCATATATGGCATAACAGTCAGAATTTTAACAGCATGCCAATTAAATGTGTGGCAACAGGCCACCAACAATGGTATTTGAACAAGGTATGTTAATATGTAAACAATTAAAAATATGAACAATAATAGAACACAACTCCCAACATTAGATTTAGAGAACAACATACCCATAGTATATAGATTCTAATTATTGATGCACATAAGGGGTGGGGGGTAGAGAAAAAAGTCCAATAACAACTGTACAGGCTTCTATTTTTCACTACAGTACTGCTGAATACTCTTCAGGTCTCCCCTCACTTTACATCTACCTGTGACCATAGCTTCTGTAGCATATACATAACTGTTAAACTGCCAAGCTGGAATGGTATGGAGCAAAGTGGGGTCTACTTTATACCCTCAAAACATGAAAAACCCAAATCCGAATTGCGCTACACATAAAGACCGAACCACGGATACGTCGAATGCACTAAAGTGTAAAAACGTAAACCTTGAACCGTCATAGTCGGCCAACCCACCACCCGCAACACACTACCTACCCAAACACAATAAAAAAAACACATACATACACTAACCAAATCCCTACTTCTAACCCTAAATTTAAGCACCAAAATCCTACTGTTAACCCTACACTAACCCCACATACACAACTGTCTATGCACTATCCTTAACCCCTCCCTAACCCTAAGGTCCGTAACTCCGCACACGTTCCCTACGGAGCTGTACCCAAACAAACTAAATATTCCACACACATACAAAAGGATAAAGGGTCTCAAAAATATGTCTTATGCTGCCCGACTGAAAGAACTCCAGCTCTATTCAGTCTCATACCGCTTGCTCAGAGGTGACCTGTGCCTGACATATAAGGCCATGTCAAACCCAGATTTGATGAATATGCTTCACCTCAAAAAATCTAGATCCTCAGAACCACAAGGCGGAGACTTAAACCTTGACACGGTTATAAATAGAACGTGCTGGAGGGACAGATTCATCACCCAGAGACTCCCTATGCTGTGGAACAAAATCCCAGTACATGTGAGGCAGAGCACCTCTCTGGTCTTGTTCAAGAGGAATCTTGACCAATGGATGGGAGATTGCAGATATACCCCAGGAATTACTTCAGCGTCACTGCTTGACAGAGGCACAGCAAAATGATAGGCATAGTTTTTATTCAAACTAAAGGGGTGGCGAAAGCCACATAACTATGGGCTAGGCTTATAAATGCCCTTGGGCAGATAGCCTAGTATGAACCTATGAACCTATGAACCTATGAACAAAACCCTACACTAAACCTTACATACATTACCTACACAAAACCTTACATACACTCCCTACCTATGCACTTACCTTAACCCCTCCCTAATCCTAAGGTCCGTAACTATCGCACACTTACCTTACGGAGCTATACCACAGATGGGCCAACTATGCAATTTCGATATTTCCCCTTTTGCGGTTTCCTTCATTCGACGTATTCGTGGTTCGCTTTTTCATTGTCGTGCGATTCGGGTTTTACTGCTTTTGAGAGCTTAAAGTAGACCTGAGCAAAGTATGAGTACTCTGAGTACATGACTGGTGGGTTCTTGTACATGTCAGATTTACATATGACTAACAAGGTGTAGCCTGCATTGATGTGTGAGTGTGCTACTGGAATTCTTCAACTAGATTCATATCTGTGTTCAAAGTTATTGGCAACAGTGATCACTAGCCATGACAGCATGACATTTGAGAGACATGTATCGGGAAGAGTGCATGGCATATGTACTTATCCTGCTGTCTTTTGCAGGCATCGCGTTGGACACTGGAACATTTGGACACTAAATATTTAGTATACCCATCATACAACTACTACAATCATTTCTTTACATGTAAAAGCTGTGGAGAATATATCTGTTAATACTACCTGACTATTTGTACACATATTCAGGACTACTTGTCTGTAAATATTCACACATCTTAATACCACTCCCTGGATTCAAACTGTGGTCTGTGTGTGCAAAACTGAACAACAGATCTATTTCTCAACACACTGAGCTACTGAGGAACCACTGTCTCTTGATTGACTGATTTCTGCCTAATACTCACTTGGTTAGACAGTCTGACCTTGTAATCTAAGTGGAGTGTCACCAAAGACTGTATACATGCCTGACAGATACTTATTGTACTGTGTATTAATCATTTGACAGCAGGTGTACACATTTAACCCCTAGTAGATGTGAATATTGGACATCATTATATTTGCAGTCCCCACCTATTATACTCTTATACTTGCCTGCATCAGCATACCCACATTCAGGAATACATCGATCTGAAATGCAAAGGTTAACACAAGGCAATGCTGCAGGGGACACACTGTAATCCATTACACATTACTAATCAAGGTTCAGATGTTAGTGCAGGACATATTTCATATTTCATTTATATCTTGTTTTGCACGTTCTATTTCTTCTAAAAAAAACCAGGTTAAACACAACAGTTTGTGGTATAAATCTTTTTTTGAGTATCATGACACAGTGTTTTCTTACAGTTGATATTCTACATTCAGTACTACTGCATATCCTATAGATCAATGTTAGCCTGACAAATCTTTTATTTGTTCAGTACACTCAGAACACACTATATCTACTGGCTGTAAACAATGTACTCCTTATTTATTACAATATATACTGCAAGATAAATCTGTACTCATCAGACTCTCGCCGCAACATCAGCAATCTGTCAGCATGGGCCTCAAAGTTGCTAGCTCTCTCCTCTGCAGCTGTAGGGGAAATAAGAAAATATTAAGCATAAATGTCTATCACATACTCAGGCTAGATTTTGGTACTGATATGGGTGAGATACTTACTTACTACTGGGGCATCCCCATCTCAAAATTATTGGATCCACTGGCCCAAGAGCACCCCCTTCCTATGCTTTAGATTGGAATAATAATGCCATACCTGCTCACCAGTTTGGGGTATTCCAATAGCACTGGTGAAATCATGTGACAGATGGTCCCAGGCCTACGTTTTGTGCTGTGAGCCCTGGTACTGGCCATGCAGCAGTTTGTGATCATGGTCTTTAACAAGGAGCCCAGCCCTGACCATGGACTCCAAGAAGCCTCAGCACTGGGCCCAAAACCCATATCCATATCCAATGCCAAACATAGTTCCTACAGAGATCAGGCTACAACTGGTTCTGGCTATATTCCTGCCTATGTGGTTTAAAAAAGGCCATATTCCCACCATTTTGAAAATGTTGAGCACAGCTCAGCAGTGTGCAAACCTGCTAAGTTGAGTTGAGCAGTGCTTAAAGGGGAAGATGCTGAGCAGTGCTTAGCATTGTGCAAATCTGCTCAGCTGGGCTGAATACTGCTTAGAATAGACTTCTAAGCAATGCTGAAACCAGCTAAGCAGAGCTGACCACTTCTAAGCACTACTAAGCACTACTAGGTTTTCAGGTCAAAAACAGTTTTGAATTGGACATTAATTACTCATTACTGTCATATTATTAAGTGTATATATTTTACTTTACATGACATCCCTCATGTCCTTTCATGACATTACTTTGGGGTGTGACTGTACTGTATGGGACACTTGTGCTTACCTAGGTGTTTCACAGCACGCATCCACTGACACTTCAATTATGGACCAGCTACACTACCCTGGTTAACATATATCAATTACTGAATCATTTTTGACAATGCTTTCCTATTTAAAATGAAGGGCCTCTCTTGGTACTCAAACCATGAATTGCTGCATTCAAAACCAGATCTCTAACCTGTACGCTATCTTGCTTTTGAGGATTTGAGCTACACATTTTTATTTAGCTCCTATAAGATGTTTAAGTAATGCTGAGCAAAGTGCTGTGACACGCAAACTCACTCAGCTACACTTAAGCTTTACTTATAATGGAAAAAATTAATAGAACCACTTTAATTACATATATTAATACTAATGCTGATTCATATTTGGTAATGTACTACCTGCCATTCTATAAACTTTCTAAGTCTGTATAAGCAATATTAAGATTGAAGTCACTAAATAATGGCATACATTTGAGTTTCAGACTTTGAATCCTTCAAAAAATGTATGCTAAAATAAACCCTGTTACTCTATCAAATTTCTAAGTTTATAAGGGCAGCACATGATACTTGTCCCTATTTTTGGACCTTTGTCCCCCCATTTTGTTGGCTTTGTCCTAATTTTGGCCACTAAGAGGTTGACAGGTATGACCATGTGTCTGAGGACACAGCACTACTGTAAAGTGCCATACGGCACTTTCACAATGCAGGGGGTGTGTGACAGTACCTGTCACACACTTCCTGCATTTATTTCAGTCCTAACACCTAGTTCAGTGTCTGTGGACACAGTTTTACTGTCAGTTGCTGTTAGTGTCTGTAGACACTGAAAGCATTTAGAAAGTCCAGTATGTCAGTTTGACAGTGCAGGTGGTGCGTTCGATCTGTGAGCACTACTGCAACACACCCCCTGCACTCATTAAGTGTTCATGACCCAAATCCATCTCAGTAGCACACCTTCATTAATATGAAAGATGTGCTGCTGAGAAATGGATCCAGATGTGAACACCATTCATTCCGTGTAAGAATAACACTATTCCTACAGGGAATTTATTGAATCCTGGGGTATGCCTTTTCAACACCAACTGGAAAATAATAAGTTATTCTGTATAAGTTTTTGATGGTTAGGAGAAAGTATATATCTGACATATAATGTTGTGTATCATGAATAGATTAGGCTTATAGTAAATGGTGATATGTTGTCATCCTGTAGAACACTGAAGGGCAGAAATTACGCTTTTTGAATTCTTAAACATAAGACATCCTTGACGGTCAAATTTATCATTCAGTCAGTAGTTACATCTTGAAACAGGTTACCATAACATGTAAGGCAGAGCAGGTTAACAGATTCACTTAAGAATTAATTATACACTTGGTATGAGAGGAATGTTTATACTTGGAATGTGGAACCTGTGGTTTGATGTTCCTTGACCTCTACACAGTTTAATATACTACGGAACTAAAATACTTTTGATATAAAATGTTTTCACATAGTGTATTCTTTTTAGTTTTAATAGATTTTCCAGGATAACATCCATTAACCCCCCCCCCCCCATTTGTTTAATGAATAACGTACATGCTACAGGTAGGCTATTATGGAATTTCCTTCTGCAGTTTTTTTTTCTCTTTTCTTTCAAATTGTTGTAGTGTACATCCTAAACTGAGTCAACAAAATAAAAGACTAACATCTAATGCAGATCACGGGTATGTCAGGTCAACTGTTTCTGTATTTAAGTGTACTATCTGCTTTTCAGAAGGAAGAAGCTCTTACTATGACCCAAATTAACTGTGTTTAATTAACAACATGGGCACTAGAAGGGACTGAGCAGGTAGTATACAGGTGTGAGGCTGTTGCCGGCTCACCCATCCTTGTGAAGTGGGAAGTGGCTGTACCTTGCCACATGGTGACACCTAGAGGGAGCACTAGGTACTGTACTGATGCATGCCTGCTGGGCACATGCTATCAAGGGATGCACTAGCCATGGATGGCATATATATACATCCCTTGGGAGACAACATTTATAGAATTCAACAAAGGCATTGCAAGAAATAGAAGTTCCAGGGGTGGTAAAGATCTGCTGAGTCCAGCAGTTTGACCTACTGTTTAATCCCTGCCTCTCACCTCTTTTTAAATAAATGGAATGATTAGGCCCTCCAGCCAAGGAATGTTTGGGCCATACAGTTCTCACCTCGAGTGGAAGAAACATGACTCCTACCCCCAAGAGTGGAATGAATAGGTGACTAGGAGAAAGTAAGGAAGCCACTGGATAAGACTCACTGGGATGGGTTTAAAAATAAAAAAATATATAAATTCCATTCTATAGTTAATGCTTTCTCCAACTTGGTTACATATATTGACTGCACTGACCTTTCTTCCCATTTTAGTCATATAGTTCTAATTATACAATGACTGGCCATTAGCATTCTAAAATGAGTACCCTGATTGGCCAGCCCAACCAGCGTGCCCGTTGTATATACCAATGGAAAAAGGTCCGGTCGCCCAGACTTTTTTCCATTGGTATATTCTTTAATTTTAACTTTTTTTCAACAAAAATAAAAACAAAATCTGTAGTCCGGACTCTGGACATATGAGAGAGACACCATGCAGAAAATGCAAAGGTTATCAGGTACATTGTTTAAAACTAAAGACACGTACCTGATTTTCCTTTTATTTCCTCCATTCTGTCTATCTTCTACCATAAACTTCCGAACCTTTTTTTTAATTAAAAAAAAAAAAAAGAAAGGAAAAGTGGAACAACGGAGATCTTTTCTTCTCCATTGCTTACTTTCCCAAGCACTGATGTACTGGGTATGCGTGGGAACGCAAGTCCCATATGCATGCACAGTACATCAGCAGAAGGAAGCAGTATACCACAGGCCATGAAAGAACAGTAATACGCTGTTATACAAATACATTATTTAAGAAAAGTAAGTATTTTTTTTTTAAATTATGTCATTGTACAATAGCAATAACCGACTCCGTGGTTGTGGCATATTGAAATTTACCCATGGTTGGCTTTATTTAATCACTTGGACTTCACTCTCATGATTAAAACACACCAACCATGGGTAAATTTCAATGTATCACACCATCATCGGTTATTGCTATATTATTTACTGCAACTTAATTTCTAGCAACCCCGGTTTCTCTTATTTGTCTTTAATTAAACTATAGTCATAGTTACGATTAGTAATATAAAAAATAAAGTGATACTATGTACATTGACATAACTCATTTCTCTGACAATTGGGAAATGCATGGTATACAACCTGACTGGACTTTAAAAGTGAAAGTATTCAAAACTGATAGTTTGTTGGTACTAGTGTATACTTCAGGTAAAATCAAAATGAAATCAAATTTTATTGTATGCCTAAATCAAGGCCCCTTACAAAAATAGTAACAACTATATAAAACAGATGATCAACAGTATATAACAGGAAAACCCTGATATTATTGTCATTCTGATGTAACCAGAAAATTATCCCTGATTAAACAAATGTGATTTTAGAGATCTCTTATAGCAGTAAATGACATGGCTTATCTATGTGTGATGGGTGGAGAGTATTACTGTATCACAAAAATTGCATATGATATGAAGAAAAATAAAGGCCAGAAATTTCTCAGTCTATCCTGGGATCATTATCAAACTCCATCAACTGAGTAGAGGACAGAAACTAGACTGGTGGGGAGCAGTAAACCCTTGAGATAACTACAACCTGCATCATGCAGTGAGAATTATGTTAATACCCATGAGGGCAGATAGTTTTGTCAATATCAGTGAATGATCTCTTCATTTTTTTTTTGTTAGGAACTGCCCTTTTCCCCAGGGTTCAGCAAGCTCGCATGGTGTGCAGGAATAGTGCAAGAGCTGCTGCAGGCAATATGGCTGATATGCAATCCAGGAACGAGCTCCTGGGATGTGCGCGAGTGCTCCTGCATTATTCCTGCATGGACGCAGCTCTTGTATGCTAATTACCCCATTTTGTTGTTGAAAAACATGCAAATGAGGTGAATTAGTGATCCAGGAAGCAGGCAGGTGTCTGTGCAGGAATAGTGTAATCTGCAGAAATGTATTCGGCTACTAACCAAATTCATTTCTGCAAATTACAAAATGGAGGCATGACAGCTCAAAAGAAAGCCTGTATTCAATGTAGCAGGCATGCCAATGGCCAAATATATGGCCTTTGGCATGGGAAATAGTTGCAAAATTATGAAAAATAACTTTTTTTGGCCAATTTTGGCCGTTTAAGCATAACGCAGCGGTGCTCAAACGGGATCAGCCCAGAAATAAAAAAAATGAGAAAAGTCAATTTTAAGATGATTATGCATTTTGCCATTATAGCCAATGGCGTGCATAAGACAACAACACAATGGAATAGTGATTGCTAAGGGGGAAGGTTGAGTGTCAGTTTTGTAACCATGCATTAGCAGTCACTTAAATGCAAATGAGGGGAATGATACTGAATCACAGATTTTCCCTCACTGATAGCTTTTACCCAACCGTGTAGGTGCAACAAGACCATGGTGTAAGCATAAGAGCTAGATGACCTCATAAGGGGGTGTGTCATGCTTACTGTAAGCTGAGTGGAGCTCTGTGGATCGTGTTTGCACTTAGCTAAGCACAGCTAAGGTAGGGTGCATGTCTAAGGCTGTATTGTCCTATACCAAAAAATGCAGAGTCTGTTCATGTCCAGGAAAGGCCAGTTTCTGCTAAACTGTGTTTACATTGCCTAAACTGGTTTCTGTAGCACCACCAGGTTAAAAAAAAAAAACAGGAAATAGCAACTCTGCTCACATCTGAGCACTAGGTATGCACAGTGCACCTCGGGGCTTAAACGGGAAGGCAATGTGAAGGGAAAACAGCAGTAGGAAGGCAATCAAGGAAATTTAGCATAGCTGGCAGGTGAAATGCATCAGAATCAGCCAATTACACAGGCAGCAGCCCAGTCCAGCCCAGAACACTACTATAAACTATGCAAACACCTTTCACTCTGATTTTTCCCACAAACTCTACACCACCGGTGTACACAGACAGGGAAATTTTACCAGACAAAACTAACAAAATGATAGGGGCTGCTGTTGCTCTCATACATCAATATGTGGAAGAGACTGAGGGTGGTGAGGATCTGAATGCTGATAACCAACCCACAGTGAGGAGAAGGAGAAGAGTGTACAGACCCAGGGTAACCTACCAGGGGTTACATGAGCTGGAGATAGTGAAGTACAATAGGGTGGACAGGGGGACATCCTACAGCAAATTTTTGAGCTGTTCCATCCACACCTCACACACAGAACCAATCCCAGTGGATACCAAAGTATGTGTAGGCTTAAAAATACTAGCCACAGGTACCTTCCAAAGGCCAAATGGGGATATCATGGGAATCTCACAGGCATCAGCATCCAGGGTACTCCACCAGTTCCTGGATGCTATGTCAGCACATGCCAGTGAGCACATATATTTCCCCAACACCCATGAGGGGGTGACCAGCAATATGCGTCTCTTCCACCAAATAGCAGAATACCCTGAGGTAGTGGGTGCTATAGACCGCACGCAAATATACATCAAAGCACCACCTGGAGAGTGGGGTAGGGTCTACATAAACCGCAAGGGCTTTCCATTCATCAACTGCCAGGTTGTGTTGAATGCCCAGGGCATTATAATCAATCTGTGTGCTTGCAGCCCTGGAAGATATCACGACTCCCACATCTGGCATATGACACAGCTGTACCAGAGATTTGCCAGTGGGGACATCCCATATGGCCACCTAGTGGGTGATGCTGGTTATTCACTGAAGCCATGGCTGATGACACCCATCTGAAATGCACACACATCCGAACATGAACTCCATAATGAGGCACACGCACAAACCAGAATCATAATAGAGCATGTGTTTGGGATGCTCAAGTCATGGTTCCAGTGCCTGGACATATTCGGTGGAGCCTTGCAGTACTCTCCTACTACATGTACACAAATTTTCATTGTATGTGCCATGCTACATGATATGATCCTGCAGAAATAGCTGCAGCAGGAACAGCATGGGCAAGGCCACACAGCTTCCCCCATTGCCAGGGCCAGCACAGGCACAGAGTGACTCAGAGGAGGAACAACCTGACACTGCCCCTGTGGGCAGAAGGAGGCATGCCCAATATGCCCAGGCTTTGGCAAAGAGGCAACGCATAGCACACTCACTGACACTGTAGGATCCCAGGGATTGACACCTCTCTCTGAATTGCACTTACAGTAAAAGGGATGCCAAACATGGCACTACCTGTGCTTTACCATGTATAGGGAGTGTACTATGTGCATCCAACATAGTCAGCCCTCCAGCACCATCCTCGATACTGGCACAGCCACAAGTAACTCACTCTTTCCCATCAATTGCTGAATGGAGTAGTATGTTCTGCTAGTTGTATCTCTGGCATGGATGTGAGCATGCAAGGAAACTGGGTGGCTGAATAGGATGGCAACAGATAGTGGACACTTATATGGGCAGCATGAAATCCATAACAAATACTGGTGTCAATAAAGCAGACAGTAATACACAAGGTGACAAATCCCACTGCAGTAAATGTGGTGGCCCAAATGTCTGTCCATAGGACACACACATGAATGTCAGTGAGGCTCACATACCCAACAACAGTTTCAGCCAGCATGACAGGTGTAGATGACCACAAAGAAAGGCTGTGCTAAGGCCTCCAATTGATGGCAATGAAGAACAGCCCCCCATCCAGACCTATACAGATAGATTACAACAGGTCAGGCAGCTGGATGTTAGTTCTGAAGGGTAAGACATCTGAGACTGAAATGTAGGACAATAAAACTTAATATCTGTACTCTACTGATATGCCTCTAGTCTGCATGATAAGTCAGAATACAAAATGAAATGGAAGCAAACAGAGTGCCTGATATACCAGTATAGTCATAGCTTATGTTTATAGTTGTCAGGTGTGCCACTCCCCCACAATCCTATGTAGAAATGCAGTAACATGTATGTGTGGGTTCTATAACAGTGCAGCACAGATTAACTCAGCTGACCCAATATGCAAGATAGATTGTTGCATGTGTACAATATGCAGGGCTCTGTGTGTTAGGTTGTTGTGTGTTGTATATTGTGTGGAAGTGGTTAGCATGTAGGCATGGAGGGTTGTGTCCCAGTGGAATATGGTCAGCACTGTTGATGACAGGGCCAAGATTTGACAACTCCAGTGCCAACCACAATGCATCCCAGCAAGACCCAGTTCAGCAGTCATCCATACTCATTGTTTGGATGTAAGATCTGACACTATCTGAAAGATGGATATGCCATGAATGTGGGCCCACACATACACACAGTACATAGGTGGAAGTACCCTAGACAGAGTACATAACATTTAACTGTCAACTGCACACACCTTTGGAATTGAACATACAGGTTAGCAGCACATTAGTTGTCTGTGTAGTATGGAATATTGATGTAGTCTGGCCAATCACTAGCGGATCACAAAAGGCACATTTATGAAGTAATGAGAGTCTGATGATGTCCCTGCACAAGGAAGCATAAGGGGAATGTCCCAGGTATATCTGTGAGTCAGCTGCAAGAAGATTCTATATCACACATGCACTCAGCTTACTCCACCATCAGACACAGGTTTATCACAGGTCATATCCCTGCTGTTGGGAATGAGTACAGTATGACCCCCACTTCTGTATGGGAATACTCACAGAATGCAGCATACTGAAGAGGTGTCCCATGCAGGTGTGTCCCTAATTGTAAGCAGCACCCTGCCAGCATCCAGAACAATGGATTAATATGGACAGGATCTATTGGCATTAACTCCTCGCACCCTTACCCTGTCACCCCAGGGGAATCCAGTGGCTTGCAGCCTGGGAATGTAAGAATGACCAAATGCACTGGCCTGCTACAGATGGCCTGCATCACTAGCAAATGCCCTACACTCCTCTGTCAAAGACCTGTGCCTCACCCGTACTGCCAATGTATGTTATCTCATGGGGTGCCAACTAACAACATAACACAGTCCACAGAACACAAATGCAAGGCCATGTTGACAAATCCCAGTAGCATGCCCACCATGTCCTACTGCATGAACTGTGGACCAACCCCTAAATACTGCTGGGATGAAGGAACAACTATAGGGATATGCCCCAGATATTGCTTGCATAATGTTAGAAAGAGGATAGAATAACAGAAGGAGGTGTAGAAGCATGGACGCCTTGGAGTGTGTGCAGTCTAAAACTCTGATGTGTGCCCATACTACCCCTGCCTGCAAACCTAGTAATGAGTGGTGACAAACCTGCTTTTAAAGCACAATGTGGAGGAGAACTGACCAGATATATGAGCCATGCCTCTGGGTAACCTGAGTGAATCTGTACAGCTGAGAGGTATGGCCACAGCACGATATGGCCATTCTGTTATGTCAATAGATGTACAAGCAGGGTATCCTCAGCCACCACAGTACCAAGGTGCTGCAACATTTACACAGACCCATCAGCAAGTGTCTGCTGCTCCCCCTCCATAATGACATGAGTGTGCAAGAATATGTAGGCTGCAGACCACAATACTGGAAACAGCTTCATTCATCTTGCATTCCCCAGAAAATAACTGTGAGCAAATAAGTATATCTGTCAGTAATTGATGACATAATACATCACAGTGCAAACCAGTGCATATATCTGAATATCTCTGCTAACACCAATACCATGTAACAGAAGCAGCACAGACACAATAATTACAGTATCCCACTATCCTCTGCCCATTGTGACTCCATATTGTCAGCCTATCTACAGATATCCTGCAGAAACAGGTTGCTAGTTGCATGTGTGGAACACAAAATCCTGCACAGGAGTACAACCTACCTGGAATGGATTCTCACACCCAATACAGAAGGTCATACTGGACATGCTCCCACACTTAGAGAAATGAAGCTCATGTCTGACAACAAAATACCGAAGGTCATACTGGGCATGCTCCTACACTTAGAGAAATGAAGCCCATGTCTGACAACAACCGTGGACTATACATATCTGTCAGTTGCAGATTTCTGTGCACACACACACACCATATTGCACACCATTCATGCTTTGCACACACATAAGATAGGAATACAAACATATATCCAAGGACAATACACTATAATAGGTCAAATATGCACAAACAGAGATGTGGGGTAGAAAGAGACAGACAGTGACAAAGAGCTTCCCATCATGAGGCCTGTCCTACCCACCACACATCCAACTGGCCAATATCACATGACGTGCCAGTGTCTATCACTGTAGAAATTTGCTTCTGGTAGCCCTCAGCACTATAGTGTCTGTGGTGCTTGTGATAACTGTGTAACATGACAGTACAAATCAATAGTCATCTAGCATTTGTATACCCAGTCCTGTTAAATGTAAAGTTGAGTGTGACTGAATGTTGTGTGTGTGTTTCCAGAGGAATGGTTTATGGCACATTCACACACACTGCACTTCTCATTGACCTACTTTAGCACGCCTGCTGATGTCAGTCACCTTGAAATACCCCTTTGGAAAGGTTCAACCTTATAACCTCCATGGAGCATGCAGTAACTGCGTAATGCTATAGTGTCACATGTAAGTTAGGTAGGAGTTCTAATCCCTGACATGGAAGCTGTGTGGATGTGCATGTGGGTGTTTTGTGTGTAGGGATCAATGATTTTGAGGCCATTCACAGTCACTATACCTCTCATTGCCCTACTTTAGCAAGCCTGCTGATGTCAGTCACACTCTAGGGACCTAAACCTTGTCACCACAATAAACAGAACATGCTGGAGGGATAGATTCCTGTCCCAGAGACTTCCCATACTCTGAAGCAGACTACCTATCTATGTCAAACAGAGCTGCTCATTAGCACTCTTCAAGGAAAATCTTGATGATTGGATGGGAAATAGGAAATTCCCCCCAGGGATCACTTCTGTGGCTCTGCTCGACAGGGGCACAGGAAAATAATTTTCTTGGGTGGTGAAAGCCAGGGTATATTTTTGGCTAGGCTTATATAGGCCGTAGGGCCAATAGTCTAGTACCTACCTATGAACCTATGAAATACCTCTATGGAGAAGGCTCAGCCCTATAAGCTCCATGGCATGTGTGATAACTGTATAATGCTATTGTGTTACATACTAGTTAGGTAGGAGTTCTAATCCCAAACATGGCAACTGTGTGTGTGGGTGTTTGTGTGTATAGGGATCAATGATTTTGAAGCAATTCACAGTCATTACACCTCCCATTGCCCTATTTTAGCAAGCCTGCTGATGTTAGTCACTTTGAAATACCTCTTTGGACAAGGTTCAGCCCTGTAAGCTTCATGGTGCATGCAATAACTGCATAATGCTGTAGTGTGACATACTAGTTAGGTAGGAGTTCTAATCCCAGACATGGCAACTTTGAAACTGTGTGTTTGTCTGTGTAGGAGTCAATGATGTTGAGGCCATTCACAGTCACTACACCTCCCATTGCTCTACTTTAGCAAGCCTGCTGATGTCAGTCACCTTGAAATACCTCTTTGGACACAGATCAGCTATGTAAGCTCCATGGTGTATTCCATAAATGTGGATCAATGTAGTAGCACTAACTACACAGGTATGGGTTTGAATCTCATCTGTGGCAAGTGTTTGTGTGTACCTCAAACATTTTGGACCCATTTACACCCAGTACATATTTGAGAGCCTGACTTTAGCAGTCCTGCAGATATCATCCACTTGAGAAGTACCTGATGCCAACCTTAAACCATGTGAGGTCAGTGGTGCATGTGGTAAATGCTTAACCATAATGGTCTGTAAAGATTGTTAGATAGAGGTTTGAACCTCACCCCTGGCAAATGTGTGTGCAGGGTGAAATTATTTTTTGGATCTCTCAAACACTACATCACCCAATGCCAATATTTACAAGGGCTGGTGATGTTCCTCACCTTAGAAGTACCTTGGAACAACATCTGTCCAATAAGCTCCTTGGTGCATGCAATAAATGCGGTACACTGTAGTAGCAATACATAACTAAGTAGTAGTTTGAATCTCAGTACTGGCAACTGTATGTGGGTGTGTGTTTCTGTTCTAATTATCCTGTATGGAGGTTGGTGTGACTGTGTAATAACAGGATGCATTGTGGGGTGGGTTTTGCTAAATTATGTTGAGGACCTAGTATATGTCACATTGTCCACCTTACAAGGACACCAGATGTCAAACACCAAAGAGGCTGGTCTATACAATCCATAGCCCTACATGTGACATTATGGATTGATTAATAATATAGGCAATCCTTGTATTATTCAGAGAATATTCTCCACCCATGTCTCATACACAAACACACTTGGCTAGGCAACAACCATTATATTGGTAGTTCCCTGCATATTGCCTCACAGATAGTAACCATTGTGTGGTTGCAGTGCCCTACATGCCTATTGACCACAACAGTGCCAATGACATCAGAAAGTATTGTGATGTGTTACATCTCCTGACTTGAGTGTTTGTTATCCAGCAAGAAAAAGGACATGGTACCCTATTCCATCCCTACAGTAGGCAAATAAATGATTACAGTTGTCCTTTTTCTATGTTTCTCACTGGACACCTGCAAGAACTGTACAGTCTCAAAATGTAACCCACAAAGGGAATACCAGGCCTTATACACATGCCCTGTATGGATAGATGCCACTAACTCTACTGAATACCTGTATCATGATGTCAATGTAGGTGCAAGCACGACCTCAGTTCCATAGCCAGGTCTCACCAAATGAGGTCAGGAATGCCACATCAGAAGATAAAAATCTGTCCACAAAACATGCCCCAGAGACCTCAAGTATGCTTCCACACATCACAAAACATACATGTGGGACATGTACACAACCCAGACACTGTCCATGTTATGGAATATAGATCACATACATGGCAAGCATTGCACAGCACTGGCCACCCGCAATAGTAACCCAGATGAGTAGAGGGTGAATACAATACCCACCTGTGGGGCCTACACCCCTGAGCCACACTGGAGACCATTGTCATGTGGCCTGATGCCAAGGTATTCCCTTTGCCTAGCCTTGTAAAGCCTTCAGGCGCAGTCACCTACTACACACCTGTGAAACAATGAACTCATGCATTTCAGTACTGGCAAATGTGTGCATGTGTGTGTGTGTGTGTGTGTGTGTGTGTGTGTGTGTGTGTGTGTGTGTGTGCATGTGGAGATTAATAATTTGGAAGCCATTCATACTCACTACACCTCCCATTGCCCTACTGTAGCATGCCTACTGATGTCAGTGACCTTGAAATAACCCCTTGGCCATATATCAACCAGATAAGCTCTGTGGCACATGTGATAACTGCATAATATTGTAGTGTAGCAACAAGTTAAGTAGAAGTTCTAATCCTGACTCTACCAACTGTGATAATGTGTGTGATTCCCTGAGAGAGTATGGGTGTATCTTCCTTGACACCTGCTTTTGTGGACAGTCACATGTACTACACTTCCCTTATCCCTCCTTTATCACGTTGCTGATGTCACTCACCTTCAAAGATACCTTTGGACAGCTCTCCAACATGGAAGCTCTGTGGTGCATGCAATAACTGCATAACAGTGTAATAACAATACGTAGTTAGGTAGGGGTTTGAAACTCAGTACTCGTAAGGGTGTGTTTGTGTGTGTGTCATCAGTGTCCTTTGTGGGTGTTGGGGTGATTGTGTAATGACAGGATCCATTGCAGTGTAGGTTTGCTACATCATTATATTGAGGCGCTACATGTTCCATTGTCCACATTGCAAGGCCAACATTATCCAAGAACTGTAGAGATTTTTGCAGATGATCCTCAGCCATAAATGTGCACAGCCATATGCAATTGCCATGTGACAGTATGGATTAGTACACAATATAGGCAACCATCATAATGCGCAGATACCACTCTCCACCCATGGATCATACACAAACACGCTTGGCTCTTACTCTCCTACTCCCTTCCTTTCTTACTTTGTCTCTGTCTCTCTCTCTCTCTCTCTCTCTCTCTCTCTCTCACACACTCCCTCTATGGTGGATGTGGAAAAGTACATATGCTTTGCTTAGGCAGCAGCTTGAGTTTTGTAAGTGATGCTCATGATCAGCTGATGGCCCGTGCACAAACTGCAGCCCCCCACTTGCTAATTGCATGTGGAACAGCTTTGGTATCATTCTTATAGCCAATTGCATGGAAACACCCTCCTATAACTAAGCAATTCATGTGGGTGTTGGCCCCTTTCCTTCACTGTGAGCAGGACTTCATGTGGGTGTTTGACAAAAAGCATCACAGAGGGTAGTTGGAAATACCTCTTACAACATACACTGTGGAGACAGGCCAAACAACAGGAGGGGGATGTTCCAGACATGAGGACAGAATGTAAGTATTGCTCTTCTACATTTGAAGTAATGTTGGCTTAATAGGGTTTGTGTGGCTATGGCTGTCCTACATGATTTAAAATCTGGCATGACAGTGTTATGTGGCTGACGAAACTATCACCGGTAGGGTTAACAGCAGACTGGCCAGAGTTTGGAGTCTTACATGTGTTGTGTTACTCACACATTTCCTATATTTAGAAATGCAGTAACATACTCTGATGATTGCAGTCAGTACATGGTGGCATCCATGTGAGTTACTGACTTCATATCCCTCAGAATACATATGTCACAACAAACCCTGTTACACCAGTAAATGTATGCGTTTATCACAGTAACATGTAAACATTGGACCTGTGTTTGTGCCTCCAACCCAAAGTCTGTCAACATTTGTCCATATGTCATGCAGTAAGAGGTGCATATGTTCAGTACATCATAATTTACTGACATCATACCTGATAACAAGCCAGTGAGATATCAGACTGCTAGACATATTATGTATAGTAGTCCTTATATTTGAGGAAAAACCTGGACATTCTGTTGTAGTGTGTACAGTAGTGAGGTATGTGTACTTATGGTGATTGTTGACAGAGTGTGTATTGCGAATATGTAACTTGGCCTGTGTACAGACTGTGGTAGATGTCATTGTTCTTGGTCCTGTTCTATCTGATGTTGCATGCTGCTCCAGTGTATGGTACCCTATCGGCACACATGTTTGTAGTGCCAGACCGACACATGTCCCATACCACAGTCGGGCATCAGACTACACTGTGTATTGGCCCAGTATATGTAGGGTTAGTGTGTGAGTGGCACATATGAGGATGGTGTTGTTCACACACTTCATATACTGTAATATTAATTAGGCTTACCATATGTGACTGTGGCTGTGTTCAGATTGGTTGTAGTTATGCACTTTCACACTGGTGTCTGTTACTCCATGCTGTTACATGCCTGTAGTGCCTGCCATATTTGCAAGTATATGTGCATTCCCCTATAAGAAATGTAGGCCAGTGTTCTGGCAGTCTGCCTGTAGTTTTCACAGTGCTTTGTGACATGCTTAGCAGCTCAGTGTATTTACCTAGTGTGCTGTTATGTCCAGATATTTGTCAAATGTACTGTTGCCGGGCCACCATAACTGTTGTGTATTTCTGACAAAGCAGTGGGATGCTGTACAGATGTATGTCACTAACTAGTGGGCAGTATGTGGGCTTGTGACCTCTGCTCCTCCGGTTAATATGTGTCAGGACAGACAGGAGTGTCTGAATGCAAAAAATGTGTGAGCTTATCTTTTCCAGTATTTTTGTGATATCCCCATTTACATGGTTGCAAACATCCACTTTGTCAGGCTTGGTCCACAGGTCTTGCACTAAGGAGTTCTGTGTATACCTCTGGACTGACCAGAGTGTGTCAGGCTGTCCACATTTATTGGTCATATCTCTGCTGTATTCCACATGATTATTACTGTGATTTGTGTGGTACTGCACTATCATGATCTTATGATGTCTGTCAGTAACCGATGGTGTACATGTCAGTATCAGATGTGACTTCCCACACAACATTTCTGTTAAGATAACCCCTGTTACTGCAGCACCATTCTACATTTATACCTGCAATACTTCCATGACATCCCCTTGCACTAAGAGATTGTGACTATTGGTGCTGAGGTATGACGCCACTACATGTTATGGACATATGTTATACATATACATATATATGTGTGTGTGTGTGTGTGTATATATAGATATATATATATATATATATATATATATATATATATATATATATATATATATATACATATACCTACACACACACACACACATATATATATATATATATATATATATATATATATATATATATATATACATATAGACATATATATATGTTTACATATATACATAATATACAGATGTATATACATACATATATAAATATATATGTGTATGTACATGCATACATATATCTACATATATATATATATATATATATATATGTGTGTGTGTGTGTGTATATATATATATATATATATATATATATATATATATATATATATATATCTATATCCTTGTTATGTGTAAACATGAGTGTTGTATATACCTTCCCAGATGTATCCCACCATATCTATCTGATATGTCTTTATATAGATATAACAACATGCTGATTCAACACTGTTTTCACTAACAGGTACATATACAATTGTAGAAGTCAAAGCAGATGTCCACTACTATTCAGTATGTGTACTGACAGATATATTGGAAAAAACAACAAAATTCTTTACAGCTGTGATGGCTTAGTGGTTAACTGCTGTGACGGTAGTGTACAGAGTCCTGGATTCAAGTCCTGCAAGGGCTGTTTGTTTTGTTGCTAGGCAGAACAGGGACTGTTGGAGACAGAGTAGTTAAGGCAGTTTTAAGCAGCTTTAAGCGGGTGTGCATGACAGTAAGTGCTACCAAGGTACTGTTAAATGAAAAGGTGCTTACACCATGTAAGTTTCGCTTACTACTATGCAAATCTGCTTAGCATTTACATTTAAGCAATGCTGAAATGTGCTAAGCATGGCTCAGCCCTGGTAACCAGTGATCACATTCCTGTCTGATGAAATAGTAGGGTAATTGCATCTTTAATAAGTCTATTTAATTCCGTATACATAACATACTTCTATGTGGTGTCATTTCAGTAGCAAGGGGTGCAAGTCTACTGTCTGGGACATCTGAGTATATATGGCTTGTACAGTAATCTTTTGCATTTGAATGTGTTTCATACATGGGTAGTATCCCAGGTTATATGCAGTCACACTGGCATGTAGTGTATCATTACGTTACTACTGTTAACAGTGCTTTCCCAAGTAAGAGTAGATTGCAGATTGTAGTACTGGAACCAAATACCCCTGCATGCAAAGATGGACTCTGAGTACTGACTATTTTGTTCTTGGTGTGTGAGCTGTGTGTTATTATTTGCTACTGGATATTGATCTGATATGTGGATTTTAACTGTAGACTACTATGTGTATAGGACATGCCATTGAGGGTTGCTGTCATGTAGTAATGGCATACCTATCAGTGTCAGATGTCTATCTGTCCAAACATTCATCCTAATGCATAACCTGTTGGCTAGATGATGTCTGTCTGTCTGTCCTCTGTACAGATGTGCAGATGTCGGGTATCAATCTTTAATTCTTACAGGCAATCTATGCTTGACTGACACGGATATGTCTGCCCAGCTGTGTTATAAATGTCCCAGCTAGGAAACCCCACCCTGTATGTATCACATTCCATGGATACCTCAACTACACTACCACAGTCAACAGAACATGCTTGGATACAGGTCTCCAAAACAGACACTGGCCATTTTATGTAATATATGTTGCATACATGCCAATTGTATTACCTCACTGGCCCTCTGCAAGAGGCAACCAGATAATTGGATGTTGCATATAACTTTCATCCTGAGGATCACTCACGTGGCATCAGTTAATAAATGGCCTGCTGACAAACATCAGGTGGATTGATACCACTGTACCCACATCCCCTACTCTTCTCATATCTCCATGGACAACATCCTGGTACACACCAAGGAACAGCTGCACCTATGGACTCCAGTACTGACAAATGTGTCAGTGTACATTACTGAGAATAACAGTGTCTGTTTATTTGTAAACTTATAGTTGATAATGACCTGACGGCCTTCTCACCCACTACACCCCTCATTGCTATAGTTAGAAATGGCTGCTGCTATAATGGACATTAAGTCCACTCATCACCCTATGGGCTACCTGGAGCCTACAGTACCTTTACAACACTGTTGTACAAATGAGTAGATAGGCATGGGTTACCCTCTGAGTCCTGGCAAGTGTGTGTATGTGTCCAAGTGTGTATATTTGTAGGATACAGTATTCTAAGGCCCCATTCTCCAAACACAATACACCTTGCCATAGGTATAAGGGATAGTGATGTTGCTGACAGTAGGAGAGCCATAACAAACCATCACCCTGCTATCCTTGTGGCATGTGCAATAGATGCATATCCCTGTAGTAGCACTGATGAGATAGACCAGGGGTTGTATTGCAGTCCTGGTCAATGAGTGATTGTGGGTATGTCAGAGTATTATCATGGGTTTTAGTGAGTAAAATATGCAATGTGGGGTGTGGGTGCTGGGTATTATGTCTTTACACCATGGCACCCCCAGTACATGTTCCAAGGTCCACTGTATGAGGACCAATGTCATAGGTTCATAGGTTCATAGGTAGGTACTAGGCTATTGGCCCTAGGGCATATACAAGCATAGCCAAAAAGGTACACTGGCATTTGCCACCAAAGAAAATTATTTTTCTGTGCCCCTGTTGAGCAGAGCCACAGAGGTGATCCCAGGGGTGAATTTCCTATTTCCCATCCAATCATCAAAATCTTTCTTGAAGAGTGCTAATTAGGAGCTTTGTTTGATATAGATAGGTAGTTTGTTCCAAAGTATGGGAAGTCTGTGGGACAGGAATCTATCCCTCCAGCATGTTCTGTTTATTGTGGTGGCAAGGTTTAGGTCCCTAAAGTGCATAGCATGAAAGGATAGGGATTTCTTTAAGTGGAGCATGTCCAACAGCTCTGAGTTTAGCATAGCTTTGTATGTTAGGCAGAGATCGCCACCTAGTAGGCAATATGTGACGGAGTAAAGCTGGAGATTTTTAAGACGGTCTGCATAGCGCATCTGTTTGACCAGTAATCCTCTTTGTGAGGTATTTCTGTGGTCTTTCCAGTTGTTGTAGATGTCCTGTGAGGTACATACCAAAAGGGGTGTTGTACTCTATAATGAGTCTAATGAGTGATGAGTAGAGGGGAACAATTACCTCTTTTTTCCTGAATGAGAAACCTTTTGTGATGAGGTGTGCCATGTAGAAGGATTTCCTGACTACTGTGGCAATGTGATTATCAAAGGAGAGACTACTGTCCACATGTGTCCCAAGGTCTCTTATCACACTTTCGATGTTAAGTAGACTACCACCTATGTGGTAGCTCATGGGTACAGAGTGTTTACCAAAGGGGATAACGATGCACTTTTTGGCATTGAGCTTGAGGCCATGGCTTTGACACCAGGCATCTGTCTCAGTGAGGCCCTATTGTAGGATGTCCACATCATTAGGAGTTTCAGTTATGGCTCCTAGTTTGCAGTCATCTGCGAACTTCATTAGCCAAAGACCTTCTGTGTTAGCCTGAACTTCAGGAAAGTAGATACCAAACAGGAGAGGACCCAGGACTGAACCCTGTGGTACTCCACATGTCACTGGTCTGAAGTCGGGTTTGGAGTCTGCTACTTTCACAGTGTGTGTTCTGTTAGTGAGCCAGTTGGCAACCCATCTTGTGACATAGGGATTTATACCTAGTTTAGTGAGTTATCTATAATTCCAGAGTGGGGGGATGGTGTCAAAAGCCTTGGCGAGATCTAGATAGGCTATGTGAACCACCTTACCCTCGTCTACAGCTTTGGTGACTGCTTCAAAGAAATCAGTCAGGTTTAGTAGACATGATCTGCCTTTTACAAACCCAAAATGGGTGGGGTCCAGAGTTTGGAGATTACCAATGTCTTTGTTTATAATTTCCATGATGATACATTCCATGGCCTTGCAGACCAGGCTCATTAGGCTAATGGGACGGTAGTTCCCGGCGTCCGTGGTGGCTCCCCCTTTGTGGAGTGGTATAACCGTCACTGTGCACCATTCAGTGAGCACAAAGCCTGAGGTGAGGCTATACTTGGACATGGTGCTTAGATGGGGTGCCAGTTCATTCTGTAGTTCATGTAGAATGCAGCCTGGGATGTTGTCAGGTCCCATGGATGAGGTCTTCTTGGCTTTCGAGAGTGTGGCTTTTACCTGTGCAGCCATGATTACAGGAAATTTGCATTCTTCTGGTATAGAGATGGGCCCTTTAGGGGGTGAGAGAGCGGTAAAGTTAGCACTGAACCTATCTGCCAGGATGTTGGCAATATCAGTTGGTTCTGTATATTTAGTGCCATTGTGCTGTAACTCAGATCAGATCGGAGTATTGCCATTGAGATTCTTGACATAGCTATAGAATACCTTGTGGTTGTCTTTAGAATCAGTGGCAATTTTGTTTTCATAACTAGCTTTGGAGGATTTTATAAGGGATCTCAGCTTCTTACTGAGGCTAACCAGGGAGTTCTTCCAGTCATGGGATTTTACTCTTTTTTTTTTTTTTTTTTTTTTTGCAAAAGGTTCTTTCTTCTGTTGTAGTTTTTTTATGGCAGGGGACCACCAGATTGGCTTCCTTTTTTTGGAGGATAGCATCTTGGTTCTGTTAGGGATAGCATGATCCATGCACTTGTGTAAGTGCTTATAAACTGCATTTTTGTAGGATTTATCAGTCGTACCTCTATTGTCCATCTGCATGGGTGTTGTGAAGTTTGCCACTTCTGTCTTAAGAAGTGTAAATTTGGCTTTGGAGAAATGTTTTACTGTGGCTTTCCTAATGGGGGATGGGGGCAGGATGTGTATGTCTAGGCTGATTAGCTTATGGTTGGATCTGACCGACGAGGAATTGACCTCTGGTGTGGAACACAGGTCACCCATGTTGGTAATGAGCAGGTCTAGGATATTGCTGTCCCTGGTGGGGGTGTGGATAAATTGATCCAAGGTACTGGAATTTATGAATTCCAGAACATGTTGAGAAAAAGACTTTGTACATGAGTAGTTTTCCCAGTTAATGGTGGGGTAGTTGAAATCGCCCATTATTAGGGTGTTGGGTTGTACCCTAATATTTTCCAGTGTATCAAGAAATGAGGAGTGGGAATCCTGGGGCATGGTGGGGGATCTGTAGCAAGTTACAATTTGGATTGTGGTCTTGCCCAGAGTTAGTTGCACTTGGATAATCTCGGATGCATTATGCTGAGCAACTATCCTGGAGGTGTGGATATCCTTAATGAATATGGACACACCTCCACCTCTAGTGTTTCAGTCTAGGCTAGGTGACCGAAAAGTGTGGTATGAATTATAGCCTGGTAATGCAGGGGTGCTCTCTGGAGCCTTGAACCAGGTCTCTGTCACTGTACAGATGTTGGTGTTCTCCATTTTAAGGAGTGCCTCGAGTGAATGCATTTTGAGATTTAGACTTCTAGCACTAAGTAACATTCCCCACAGATTTTGTTTGCTTGTACCTGTTACGGTGGTGAATTTGTCATTTGAACCTTGCCTAAAAAAGGCACTATAAGGGTGGCAAGAACCTTAGCCAGTATCTGGAATCCCATGGGCAACAGGTGCAGGCCATCTCTGGAAAAACATAGTGGTCTGTTGATCATGTCATCCCAAGCAGACAGATATTGGATCCCCTTAGAATTACACCAGAAACTTAGCCAATTGTTGAAGTCAATCATTTTGTCCTTGTACTGTGCTATCATTCTGGGTGATGGCAGGATGCTACTCAGGGCTAGGGTCATACCTGCCTCTGCTACAAGATCAGAGAGATCCTCCATGTCTCTTTCCATGTAGTCTAGGGAGGTACGTCTCAGGTCATTCACACCAACATGGACAATGACAGAGTTATATTTGTACTTGTTGTGGAGTGCCCTGAGTGCGTGCATTATGCCATCTGACAGGCAGCTGACAGTAACTTTCTCCTTGTGTAACCTGTTGAGTGGAACAGTTTGTCTTTGAAAGGTTGAAAATCAACCTACCGAATGGCCCATTGTGCGAACCGGAATGACGAAAATCGTCAGGCCGATCTTCACCGAAGTTCAAAAATCAGCAAATCAAAAACCAGATTAGCTGATTTTCAAACTTCAATTCAAAGACAAAGCGTAATGCAGGGGGGCTACACCCCCACACCCCTCCTACTTTATTATTCTAACTTCGAGTTTGCACTACAGTGGGGAAAGGGTCCACTTCCCGATCCCCACTATAATGCACCTCACACCAAAAATGCCGAATCTGCAATGAGAGAATGTTACTGTGCATTCGCTCATTACACATTTGATGCATTTTGTTTTTGGCCTTCTGAAAACTTGAAAAAGTCCTTTTGGACTTTTGTATTTCACACATGTGGATTACGCACATGTTAAGGTAAACCAAGTGGAACATCAGTGTGCCTGACTATAGCATCAACTATGACTAGAGTGTTGGGTATGTTGTTATGCCTTATGGGCTGTGGTTGAGTGGCACACTGGGTTTGTGGGCTATGTGTCATTTGGGTTGTGTTGGGGGGTGGAGGTTGCATGTGTTTCTGCTTTGGAGGTCTCTGTTGCTTGAGCAGATTTTTATTGAGAGCCTCTGCAAATGTAGGTGTGTGTTTCGTGTTGCTATGTGTGTGTTTTGGTGGAGTAGATTTTGAGGGACTATGTGATGAGTGTGGTGTGGTGCAAGTGTTTACCTTCTCCTTTTTACTATCTAGTCCAGTCTTGGGTGAAGAGACCTTTGCTTTCAGTTTAGCTATATAAGTGCAGTTCTCACAGATTGTAGTGTTGGGTGGTAGGAGGAGACGGTTGTCTGTGTACATGAGGCAATTGCTGCATTGCCCCAAGATGCCCAGATTCATCAGGTAGACAGGAGAAAACACCGGGAGCTGACCCTTAGACATGGTTGGATAGGTGCTTATTTATTAAGTACTAAAATCGGTTTTCCTCTAGACAAGTGAGGAAAGTTGAGTGCTGTATTAATTTGTAGCTTCTTTAGTGCTTACAACGAGTTCTGAACAAGTGCTGAGCTCAAAGGAACAGATCTGAGTGCTAAAACTAAAAAAACTGGCTAGTTCTAAGGGGAAATTTGAAAAGCAGACTTTATGGCTCTGGGAATAGTTTAACCCTATATAAGTGGCGATGCATAAAGTGTATTTTTTTTAATATGACAGTAGCAAATGAGCAAACTGATTTAAACAAATTAACCAATAAAAAGCTAAAAACTGAGCCTGTTCCAGCAGTCTTCGAACAGACAAGTTCAAACTGCACACTCCTGCCACAGGTGCAGGGGAACCTTCTCCACAGAAAGATGGTCTGGATTAGTGCTCAAGTTATGCAAACAAAGTTAAATTCAGCAGGTCTGAATTTAGTCTATGCTACAGCAAACAAGGCGTACCAATTTCAGAAAGAAACAGTTGAAATAAGCAGGCACAATAAGCCTTTAACCAGAAACTCCCAACATAGAAGGGCAGAATCTACCCTCTCCTCCCACAAGAGTGCAGACCACACCTTCTTAGTGTAAAATAACTGGCTTGAAGCCCAAGTGCTTAAACCAGAACTAATACAATTTTAGAATAACTGACACTAAGTCTTCAATCAGCAACTCCCAACTTAGAAGGATGTAAGCTACCTGTCCTGCCACAATAGTGCAGACCACAAACCTTCTTAATGTAAAACAACTGGTCTGAAGTCCAAGTGATTCAACCAAAGGCTTAGAATAACAGCTACAATTTAATCAGGCTACTAACAAGAATTAATACATGCAGCAGAAAAAATGCAATAAAGTAGGAAGAAACACAAATACAGTAAAAGCAGATGAATAAAGTGCAATTTTTTATATAACAATAGAAAATGAGCAAACTGATTTAAACAAATTACCCAATTAACCAGTAAAAAAGCTCGAAACTGAGCCCTGTTCCAGCAGTCTTCAATCAGACAAGTTCTAACTGCACACTCCTGCCACTAGGGTGCAGGGGAACCTTCACCAAAAAAGACGGCCTTGATTACTGCTCAAGTTATACAAAGAAAGCTAGATTTGGCATGCCTGAATCTATTATATGCTATAGCAAACAAGGTGCACCAATTTCAGAAAGAAACAGTTCAAATAAGCAGGCACAATAATCCTTTAACCAGAAATTCCCAGCTCAGAAGGGCAAAATCTAACCTCTCCTCCCACAAGACTGAAGACCACAAACCTTCTTAATGTAAAACAACAATCTGAAGCCCAAATGCTAAAACCAAAAGGCTTAGAATAACAGTTACAATTTAATCAGGCTACTACCAAGCAGTAATCAATGCAGCAGAATTAATACAATTGAGTACTTTTAAGAAGAGGCAAAAGCAAAATAAAGTGCAATTTTTTTTTAGTAAAGTGCAAGGAGAGAGGAGGGAGGAGCTGAAGAAAACTTCAAGGTTAAGAACCTAAGTGGGTTGGCCTTCTTAAGTGTTCTCTCTGTATTAAGTAGAGTGAACACCAGACTGGGAGGGGTGTCCCAGATCAAATTTACAGTGAGGGCGGGCAACTACAAAGCCACCAACTATAGCAACTCTACAAGAATAGTGTGGGAGGGAGGGGTAAAAACAGTTTCAGGACAAATGAGAAAAATAAAACAATGCCAGAAAATATAAAAAATAATTCAGTCAGGCAAACAATAATTCAGTCAGGCAAAATTAAGACAATGCAGAACTCTGAAAGGTTAAAATGCCAAGAAATATACTTATCAATCAGTGATATATTTCCAGATTGCTTGAGAATCACACCAGCCAAAACACCAGGAGATCCAACAGTGTATGCAAGAATTTACAAACAGAAACTATTTTTAAATCAGCAAGCTTTAAAGAAATCAGATAACACAAAAGCTGTTAGACCAGTTTTACAAACTCCACCTCAGAAATAGGGGGGAAGCAGATTCAGGACTTAATGGGATATTTCTCTTACTTATCTTTCCTTTTCTGTATTGCTGTACCTCTTGATGGTTGAATATACCCCTCACAAATGTATTGAGTCATCCCTAACTATGATTTTCCAGTTCCTTAACAACTACTTCAAGATCAAGAAACGTTTTTATACCATGAAATAAAAATACTTAACACAACCTAATACACCAATTTGAAATCTATGCTAAGCTTTCAACAGATCTTGAAGTGGAAGATGAACTGGTTCCTTTATGCCTGGTGTCTAAAGAAAAATCATGATCTATAAAGACTTTCTGATCACACACACACAACAGGCTCTTGTCTTTTCAGCAAAGGAGGCTCAATAATTGTCTCTCTGCTTCTTTCTGTTTGCCCGCCATTTTTTGTTAGAATGTCAAAATGCCTTAAAGGGCTATTTCTATTCCTTCTTTTTACATTTCTCTGTTGATATACTCTTGATGGTTGAATATACCCTTCTCCCATTTGTTGTACCATCCCTAATTATGATTTTCCAGTTCCTTAGCCAATAGTTCAGGGTCAAGAAAGGTTTTTATACCATGAGAGAAAATATTTTAACACAGCCTGATACACCAATTTGAAATCTATGTTAAGCTTTTTACAGGTCTCGAAGTGGAGTATGAACTGGTTCCTTTTTTCCTGGTGTCTAAAGAAAAAATCATGATCTATAAAGACTTTCTAACCCCATACACACAACAGGGTATTTTCTTTCCAGCAAAGAAGGCTCAATAATTGTTCTTTTTGTTGAATGTTTTGAACCTTAATAATTATGGGGCATGGGAACTAGTGGGCTACCCTAGCTGGTGTATAGATCTTGTGCACCATCTACTAGAATTGCCTTTTTTGGGAGACTAGGCCACTTGCTTAATTGCTTGATCATGAAATTCTTATAGTGTCTACCTTCATCACTTTCTCGGATGTTTGCTATTCACAGGTTTTGTCTTCTTTTTCAATCTTCAGTTTCTTGAATCTTTTCCTCATTTCCTCTTTAGCAGCTTCAGTGCCAGACAGAATAGTCAGGATCTATTTTCACTTGTTTTAAGGTTATGTCATCCATATAACTATATATGGGTGAGCCAATTTCCTCTATTCTTTTTTTATAATCCAACAATGAGTATGTTATTTTGACAACCTTAACACGAAGCTTGTATTTTTTTCTGTTAATTCTGACATCTCTTTCCCTGAAGCTACCTGGTTAAGGATATCAACCAACTCCCTTTGTATTGTTGTGGTTGCATTCTTTTTTAGTGCTGATTCTTGAGCAAGATTCTTAACCCCAGATTACATTTTCTTCATTGGCATCAACTTTCTTAGTCAAAATGCTGCTTAAATTCATCAATTCTTCTTTATCAACTGGAACTTTTACTTGGCAAAGGGCAAATACATTACATGTGACCTTTCAATCAGAGCTATACTGGAAGTCTGAAAAAAGTTATTCTTGAAGTGCTGCACACCCTTTTAAAAGTCAGTGATTCTTTTGATATTGATTCTTTCCCCAGATTAAAAAATGTCTCCAAATGTTTGATTTAGATTAACTGCTTCAACATTTTAGATTCGAAAGTGAAGCATTATGGAATAATTTAATGCAGATTTAAGATTCAGATTCTCTTCTGTTCTTTAATTGTATTACATTTGAAACACTTGCATGGAAATTAGTTGGCTGAATTTATATTTCTGATTGTCGGGTGAAGGGGAGAGACAACTTCCTTTACATTAGACATACAGAGATTTAACTCAGATTAGGTTTTAGTCAAAGTTATTCTTTCTTCCCACTTTACCAGTTGACTTATAACTTTTAGTCAGAAGAGAATATTGAAGAATATTTGAGTCTGGTAGTCTGAATGTTCATGTTTTAATTTCTTTTGCTTTCTACACAGTTCTGCAAAACTTATGAAAGGAGTATGTAAACAGCAAAACAAAATAAAAAAATAAATAAACTAAAAATTACACAAAGCAGTTTAGTAAATTTGTAGCTATTTCTTTTTTTAATCCAAGTGAGGGATGTAGGAAGCATTTATATTACATTATCGACTGATGAAAAGAGCGAGCGCTCTTTCATGGAACCGTTAATGGCTAAAGTCCTAAACAGCAAAAACATGGAACAGTGAATTTTTTCCCAGGGAAAAAAATTTGCTGCTCTGCAAAAAAAAAAAAAAAAAAAAAACTTAAAACACAAAACGAGTGGGGGGGCTTTGCCCTCCACACCCCCCTACTTAAATATACCAACTCTGAGATTGCACCAAAGTGGAGGAAATGACAAAGTCCCGAAGACATGGCCCACCATTTTTTTCCGTGGGGAAAAAAAACGATTTTCCATGTCTTTGCTGTTTAGGTTTTTCGACATTATCGGTTAGATGAAAGAACGTTCACTCTTTTCATCAGCCAATAATGTAATATAGACCATATTGGAATGCTGCAATACACAAAAATGCTGAGAGAGAAAGATTAGAACATGCAAAACTCCCTTCTTGCAGCTCATCTTGGAATTCCCAATATGGTTTTACAAAAATTTGATACTGAAGTGCTCTCCTGTTCTCAGAATCACATACTGTTTTGTCAACCAGGATCAAATTCTCTGTGCATCTTCTGGTTAGGGCTTGTTCCGTTAAGTCCAGTCTTGAATGTCTTGAAGAAAGCTTCTCATTTTCTATTCATAGCCACTGCTTACTTATTGCTTTTGAGGCTCCAAAAGTTAGGTTCATTGGCAAATTCCAGTCTAAAAACTTAAATACCCACAAGCGTTATCTCAACATGTAAGTCACATTCTCTTTCTCTATAGTTCTTTCTCCCACGTGTAATCCTTTCTCCAAGCCCTTATTTCCTATGATTAGACCCTATTGTTTTATTTTACAATCTTTAGGATTAAATATTGTGTTTGTTCATCCTCTTCTTACATTTTCCTGTCTTTTAAAATGTCTTATTTTAACCTGCTTAATTTTGATGATTTCCTGATGATTTCTTTTTTACTTTATAAAAACATCCTTTTTTACTTATTTTTTTCTCATTTAGTGATTGTTGTCTTTGGTCCCTCCACCGCCTTCTTATATATATTTAGGTAACTTATCTTTTCTAATCACCTTTCAGAGTAATTTCCTGATGAATTAGTATGGTCTCTTCTAGAGTATATTCAAATTCATTTTGATGCTTAAATTCAATTGCTGCTGAGTCCAAACTCATCTCTGTACTTCAGCAGTCTTAGAAGTTTTAAGTCAATTTTGCCTCATTTTATTCTGTATTAGTTTTGCTGTTGTGTCATCTCTTTTTCTTTCTCTCACTTTTTCTCTCCTTGATTTTTTTCACATCCTGCATACTTAACTATAGAACAGCAGTTAAAATCACTTTCGTTTTCAGTTTTACTCTTGCCTGGGATGCCACTTTTGAAGAGTTTTCATATCATTACTGTTTCTCTTTTTTAGTATAGCTGAAGATCCGTTTACTAAAGCAACTAACTGGAAGGCAGATAACTATTATCCATTTTGTTTTCACTCAGAGCTTATTATATTAGTTAGATACATATGTTTTGTAGCTCTTCATTACACTGAAAAATAGAGAAAACATTAATAAAAACATCTTGTTTCTGATTAACTCTGCCTTTCAAGAACTATCTCTATTCATTTTAATATTCCTATCCACAAATCCCAGTAAAGATGTTTGTTCTTTAATAGCACCTGCCCTTCTTTGGATCCAAGGAAGAATGTATTTTCTTTCAGAGCATGTCATAGTGAAAATAATGAATGACAATGGAGGGATTCATTAAGCCCTGTGCACAGTACAAGGTATGCAAATGCATGTAAGAGACCAGCATGTTTAAAAAATTGCTATGAATAGTTCCTCCAACAAATACACATCTGTGGCTGTTCACTGGTGATGTAAAAAGAGCAATGTAAAGTATATATACCAGTGAGAATTTAGGATGCAATGGATCTATTTACAATAACACAGAACATGCAGCACTGGAGGTACCGTAGCATCAAAGGCACCCACATCTGTGGAAATCTGGGTACCTTAGGATGTGGTCAGGCTTGGCAGTGTAGAACCAAAGTATACATATAGCTGCAGCTGGCCACATACTGCAGAATAAGATTATTGTGTGTGTGTGTGTGTGTGTGTGTGTGTGTGTGTGTGTGTGTGTGTGTGTGTGTGTGTATCTGCAGCCGACTTCTTTCTTTACTATTCAGTGTTTTTGCAGTCCATTAGTTATGCTGTCCAGAAAGGGTGTTAAATGCATATCTACTACAAGAGACTATGTACAAGGTCAGCTACAGTACTTTACTTTAGGCAGAATTGGACCCATAAGGCCACCAGTACAATGAGGTTATAATTGTCAGCTACCTTTAGATTTTAGCATGAGGCAGAAAGGCCTCAGCAATGCTCTTCAGATGTAGGATTAATGGAGGGGCTAACATTCACAACTGGTCATATCACTCCTATATTCAGGAGACACCACATAAATATCTTAATCCACTCACACATTGTAAGGCATATAAAGACATTCATCAATATGTACCTCGCTGAGTCACTGTAGTTACATGTTCTTCTTTGCTTTAATACCAGTAAATCATGTTATGTTAAAAGAGGTCTTCTAAAGTTTATTGAATGTGACACAGCACAGAGAATAATTTAATCTAAAGCTGTTCTAGTAATGTCTTCTGAGAAACAGTCAATCTCTTATGATACAATTTAGATAAAGCCAGTGAAGACAACATTCTTCCGTTTGAATAGAGGTCATTAAGTACATCTGAAATGTCTTCTCTGAAAGTATAAACTATTAACAACAAACATGCTGAAGATAATTGAAAACTCTGCAGTAAACAAAATGACAGAAGTTAAAAAAAAAAAAAAAGCTTTCTAAATGTTCAATGCCTTTATTAGTATGATGTCAGTGTTACTCTGTCTAGCTTGATTTTCTATGAGTTCAGCCCTGATATGAATCAATATTTTATAATTAATTACCCATCTGTTTAGTCTGTCATTAAAGCCTTGCTCAGTGTTTTATGCATACTATAAATAAATATCTGTATACATGGATCCCTCACCTCTTATGATCAAAGTGCAAGTTATCTAAAAATAGTAAATCTAAGCCTAAAATCTAATATGACTATAAATTAATTGTTATCTTTATTGCAGTAGCAACAGTATTGTAACATTTAGTGCATCCTAAGCATCAAACTCAGCCTGAATGTAACTATATAACTGTTGACATTGCTGATATCATTACTGTATTTTTTCTCAGTAAGCCAAACATTAATAAATCAAGTTATAAGCTTGATTCTTAGTGTAATTATGAGAATAAGGCAGAAGTTATGATTATGATCAATGCAGCAAAGTTAAGTATTGACATTAAGATAGCATTGGGTTATATAAGCACTGGATTTAGGCTTAAGAGAATGGGGCTATAGTTCTGTACATGTCAGTTAGGGTTATGCTTATGTTCGGTCTAAGATTATGGATGTGCTTATAACTGCATCTTACATTTGGTAATAGTTAAGGTGGCAGTTAACATTAAGAGAGAAGCAAAACATGGTAAGAAACAGAATATGATCTGCAGTTTCAGCCACTTATCTGAGACTCTTTATATTTTTTTATGTTCAGGTGATGCTGACTTACATCTATATGAGGGTTTATTATCAAAATGTAGATCGCCCCTTGCTGACACCACTAACGCGAACTCCAAACTGCGATTGTTGATAATGTCGAAGACCGATATTCTGAAATGCATAATCTCGCCCCCCTTTTGACCCATGGTAGTACTTGTTTTGTGGTGTAGCGGTCGGAAATGTCGACATTCGGTGTTTTTTGTCAATATCTTGAGGAATCGGCATTACAGCTTTCGCATAAAGGAGTCGACAGTATGTACATTCGACGATGGTCGATCGACATTTTGATAGTAAACCCTATATGAGATTGTCAAAGGGTATTTATGAGTTATATGGATAAGCCAAATGAGTTATTTAGATAAAAGTGTTTCATTTCATGAGCATCCTGGCAGTACTGTCTGTTTAAATGATTTGGTCAGAGTGAAGCAGTCTGCCTGTGGAGACAGAGAATCAAAGCCCGAACCGAAGTATTAAGCTTTTATGCATGTAGTGGTTTTAAACTGCTATACTAAATTGGAAAGTAAGCTAAGAAAACTTAATTTCAACAGACATTCTATCTCATTATGTCCAATCCTCAGGCATTTCCTGATAATCCAAGAAGTATAATCCTTCCATTTATCACCTGGGGTCTGCCAGGAAGTCATGATCAGAACATCTCCAACTGAAGCCTTCCATCTGATAAGCTTGTAAGATTCATGAAAAGTATCCAGTGACTCTTTTTGATACAAAGGGGCTATGTCTCTATGACAAGTCCCTCCTGGATTACCAAAAGTCCCCATCCTGATATGGAAAGTAAGTAAAATGACCCTGGATGAAATGTCATTTCTGTTACATGTACCAATATAGTCTCATATTTTGCTCACAGTTCATAGTCCACAGGTAATTCTCTGGACATATTTTGCCTAGTAAGCAGAAAGTATTGTCAGAGAACTTGGCAGCCACTTCAGTATCACAGATCAAGTTTACCACCCTCAAAGCTGTGGATTTCATCCAATCATCTATGTACTTCACCAGCACAGATCTATGCAGTACTCAGAAAAGTCTGGCCTACACCCAGTCCTCTAGTCACTTCATCATCACTGACCAGTTCATACCCAAAAAAATCTGTGGCTTTCACCCCCGATGTATAGCCATTTCCGTAACACAAATCAGTTCAGTACCCACAAGATAGTCATTTCGCCAACACGTCAGTTCAGTATCCACAAATCTGTGACTCTCATCCAGTCCTCTAGACACCTCATCAATGCATATCAATTCAGTTTCCACAAGACAGGAGCTGTCACCCAGTCTTCTTGTCATTCTCATCCTCCCATTTACCAACAGTCGTGGAAAAGATCTAAGTTTTCTTAAACATCTATATTAATGGCAGCTGTACCCCAAACAGCAGAACAGAGATAGCCACTGTTTCCAGAGGGACAATGCTAGGGCTTCGGATCTGTTGGTGCTCTAACTCAACTATGCACTGCCCACTTGGCAGCATATCAGTTTGACCTATGTCAGAGGACCTATTCTGATGAGGATAAACTGGTAACATATTCTAGAAACAACACATGCCACCTGCAGCCCCACAATACAGTCATCCTATGGCAATGCCTTGCTATTATGCCCACGAAAAGACTGAACATGTGTGGTGACAACTTGTGGTCAGGAGAACATGAATGGGTTGATGAATAAGAATTAATACCAGGAATGTAGACTCCACCCCTACTGCATTGCAACAGTGACTGAACAGCACAGAGTGGCAGCCTGGATATTTCACAGTCCTGCATTACCACCAATTGAACAAGTCATGACACATAGTTATAAGAAGTTGATTGTATGCATAGCCTGCATGCTTTGATGAGAATTCACCACACATTTGTTGTATAGTCATGTAGACATACCAGCTGAAGACCTTAACTGAATGCCTTGCTAAAGCCTTAATGGTCATAATTTCATTTGTAAAGAACCATTTTGTGAATGCAGTATTATAACTTACTGTTAAATGGTTAATAGTTCATTAAGTGGTGCAAACTGCTTAATAATATATTTTCCAACCATAAACACAAAACTATTTTGAACATACAATTAACAATCATAGGTGCTTCAGTGATCAGGTATTTGTGCTTTACTATTTTTTCTCCATTGTGTGTGTGTGTGTGTGTGTGTGTGTGTGTGTGAGTGTGTGTGTGTGTGTGTGTGTGTGTGTATGTGTGTGTGTGTGTGTGTGTGTGTGTGTGTGTGTGTGTGTGTGTGTGTGTGTGTGTGTGTGTGTGTATGTGTGTTTGTGTGTCTTGAAGGGCAGATTAAAGGCGCCTAACATCTATACTTGGGCAAAAACATTAGCATTAGGAGTCCAGTAAGAATCAAAGCAACCAGTATAGACATAAAATAATAAGAAACATATTTTGTTTTGAGACTGTGAGAAGACTGAAGGAAACTGATTACAAATGAAATTTAACTGATGTCATTTTCAGAGTTTAACAGCCTGCACTATGAGGGGTACATAAAAACAGTGGGGAACCTCAATAACAGATGCATAAGTAAACTAATAATGAAAATTAATTTCTTTTGCAACATTAACTGTACAAAAAAAGTAATTAGAAACTTCCATAACTTGCTGCTATGGAAACAATGTGACAGTGTAAAGTTTTACAACTTTCTTATAATCCAGTAAAAATCAAAGAAAACATGTTGTTTTATTATTATTGGTATTATTATTAGTAGTAGTAGTATTTATTACTATTACAAACTGAGAAAAGTCACCATTATTAAGTTTTAAGTTGCAAATTACTAAGAGTATGGAAACATATACAGCCTACGTAAGTATGTGTGATGAGCTGGAAAAACATACTGCTTTGGAGGGCTGCACCTTGTTTTGATTCAAGGTCAACGATGATAATAGAATCATGCATTTTTGATTAGTACTGTTTGACCAGTCACATTGCATAAAACCTCTTTCATTGTCAGCTCAGAGCATAAAAATATTAGATAGAACATTGATCACAATCCTTTTTTAAAACCATAAAACTGCTTTGATTTGCAAAATCCTACAACATATCATGCAAATGCACAAAATTAAAGAGTTGTTCTTATGTTCCACATCTACACTGAACCTACATTGTTAATTTCAAATCCTTGGGAACATTTTTTAGCACAGTTTGAATCCTCTAGCACTATTACATATTTTTCCCAGGGATGCTAATTATTAAAATGACATATTGCTGCAACCTTTTAGACACGTTTTTAAAAGCAAGAATATCGCCCTATTTCCAGACTTGAGGTACTCTTTTCTCCTTCAATGGAACCTTAAAGATGCATGTTAGCCATGCAAACCAAGCATGATCTCAAGCCTTGAACATACTTAGATGGATCTTATCCACACCTAGAACATTAAAACTGTGGAAATTCAGACAAAAAGTCCACTTAATTTTCAGTGCTAGACTCATCATACCAAAGAAGACTTCAGGTAGTACCTCGCAATGGTAGGCCATGTCTACTTATTAAGAGCTCGTCATGGCATTCCATCCACCATCTGGCAATCTCCACAGTGGTAGTCAATCCTTCCTTTCCCATGCTTACTCGTGCCAAGACAAGGTCATGTATTTATCTCCTGAGATGCTAAATGGTTGTCTCAACCTTTCTGAAGTCATACAACAATCTTTCTTTATGGCCTCCTCAACTCTTAACATGCCAAAGGTTTCACTTAAAAAATACTCACACTGAAACTCCTTGTTCTGGCAGTACTTTTCACCTGAATCAGGAGAACACCACACAAACATTGCCTAAAAAGGACCGTTTTTCAACCTGTACTTACTTTTTTGTAAAGGCTTTTAAAATGTCACCATGTTCACTGGCTTCATACATACAAAGTCTGATGTTTCAAATTTCTCACAGAGATGACAAAGGTAGCAGTGTATTTGAAAAGGGTAATGTGACTTAGAAATTTCATTGCCTTCTGGATTACATAATTCAAGCTCAGTGCCTGCATTATGATTCAGCATTTCTGAAAACATGATCCTTATAAGTATGGCCACTAAATCTAAACACATCATGCACGTATAAGCATATTAGTTATATTTGTGAATTTAGTCAGCAAAAATACCTCTAGAATCATAGAATTACAGAATGCACAAGGCTACTGTTTCATGTAGCCATTTATGACTTGACCATACTTGCCCTTAGACTTTACAACCTTTTTCAAGGAGTAATAGACCATTCACGTCAGGGATTTCTTTATCCATGAAGTTGTCTATTTTCTACTTAAAAGAAGAAAGTGTATCACGTTGATTGACTGGGGAGGACGTTTTTTTCCCAGAAAATGGGTAGCTTTTGAGTGACAAATCTGTCTCTCTACCATGATTTGTTTATTTACTGAACCATGTTCAGATGTCTGGTTCTAGTGTTAACTGGACTGTTTGATTTGTGTAGAAATAAGAGGTCTTGGAATGCTGGATCCATAATGGCCCAGAAGGCAGATACAGATCACCCTCCTAAGGATTCTATAGGACACTGAATGCAGGGACAAAGCTTCTAGCCTTTCTTGGTAGCTCAGGTCCTTTAGGCCCATCACATTTTTTGATCAGGAACATTTGGTTTAGCTCCAACTACTTTATACATTAAGGAAGACACATCCCAAAGGAGCACTGTATATGACAATGGGCCTGATCAATGTAGAATACAGAGGGGTATGGACTTTTTTGGATCTGGATTATAAACCGTTAGTGATCTGCTGTGCCAGACTGAAGGATTTCCTAGTGTTTCAACATGATGATCAAAGGAGAAGGAGTTGTCTACCCATGTTCCATAGTCTCTCACAGCATGTTCATTTTGAAGTAGCGTGTTTAGTATAAGTTGGGTGGAGAGTTTGTTTACCAACATCAACAATAGTGAATTTCTTGAGCATTTAGTTCTAGCCCATTTTCTGAATATCAATTAAATATGCGTAAATTTGCTTTGTAGTCTCAGCGTATCAGAAAGGGATTTGAGCTGATAATTCAGTCTGAAGTCATTTTCAGATCTGGTCAACCAGTGTTCCTCATTTTTGAGTTGGAGACCAGAAAAGTATATGCTGAATAGCTAAGGTCTTCGCATGGATCCTTGTTCATAGGTTCATAGGTTCATAGGCTGATACTAGGCTATCTGCCCTAGGGCATTTATAAGCCTAGCCAGAGTGTGTTTGGCTTTCACCACCCATTTTAAATGAATTTTGCTATGCCCTTTTTCGATTTTTTGAGGTTAGTATACTGTGCCTCTGTCTAACAGTGACACAGAAGTGATACCCGGGGTAAACCTACGATCTCCCATCCACTCATCAAGATTCCTCTTGAAAGGAGTCAATGTGGGACTCTGCCTAACCTGGACTGGGATTCTATTCCAGAGTGAAGGGAGCCTCTGGGTTATGAATCTGTCCCTCCAGCATGTCCTATTTATTTCAGTGCTGAGGTTCAAGTCTCTCGAGTGTGTAGCTCAATGGGATTTGGATTTTCTGAGGTGCAGCATGTCCATTAATTCCGGTTTGGACATGGCTTTACACGTCAGGCACAGATCGCCTCTGAGCAGGCGGTATGCAACTGAGTAGAGCTGGAGTTTCTTAAACCGGGCAGCATATGGCATCTGTTTGAGCCCTTTGATCCTCTTGGTGAGGTACTTTTGGGGTCTTTCCAGTTGCTGCAGGTGTCTGGTAAGGTACATCCCAAAAGGGGCATTGTACTCAATTATGGGCCTGATGAGGGTGAGTAAAGAGGCACGATGACCTCCCCTGATCTAGATGTGAATCCCTTCATGATTAGGTGGGCTATATAAAATGTTTTTTCTAGCCACTTTGGCCACGTGGTTGTCAAATGAGAGATTGCTATCAACTTGGGTCCCCAGGTCCCTAATTACATCTTCTGTACTTAATGGATTACCACCTATGTGGTAATTTGTGGGCACTTTGTTTTTGCCAAAGGGGATGACTATACATTTTTTGGCGTTTAGCTTGAGACCATGGCTCTGGCACCAGTTGTCTGTTTCTATGAGGCCCTTTTGTAGGATGCTTGTGTCACCTGGAGAGTCGATTATAGCACCTAGTTTGCAGTCATCTGCGAACTTGGTCAGCCACAGTCCTTCCGTGTTGGCCTGTACCTCCAAGAAATATATACCGAACAAGAGAGGTCCCAGGACTGAGCCTTGTGGGACGCCACTTGTAAATGGTTTGGAATCTGACATGGCTCCAGCAATTCTACCATGTGGGTTCTGTCCTTGAGCCAGTTTGCAACCCATCTAGTGACATGAAGTTTATATTTAAGCTGGTGAGCTTATCTATAATGCCCGAATGGGGTATTGTATCAAAGGCTTTTGTGAGGTCCAGGTAGGCTGTGTGGACCACCTTCCCCTCGTCAATGGCCTTGGTGACTGTTTCAAAGAAATTGACCAGGTTTAAGAGGCAGGATCTGCCTTTAACAAAGCCGAATTGGGTAGGATCCAGTGTCTGTAGGTCCTCAATATCTTTATTTATGAGGTCCATGATGATCCTTTCCATAGCTTTGCAGACCAAGCTAGTCAGGCTTATGGGGCAATAGTTTCCAGGATCCATTGAGGCACCACCTTTGTGGAGAGGGACCACTGTTGCTGTACACCACTCTTTGGGTACATATCCTGTAGTAAGGCTGAGACTGAACAGTAGTTTTATGTTTGGGTTTAGCTCTTCTTGGAGTTCATGTAGGACGCAGCCTGGGACACCGTCTGGTCCCACTGATGCTGTGTTTTTTTGCTTTGGAGAGGGCAGCTCTTACCTGAGCATCTGAGATGTCAGGGGGGGGCAGCACTCTGCTGGGATAGATATTTGCCCTGTGGTACTCGCTGGAGACCTTTATGCTGTCTGAGAATCTGCCTGCTCCTCACATGCGGATTCTGAATTTCAGCCATCTAACTACATAGAGATCAATTTGGAGTGCATTTAGTTTGTTGATAATGTTGGTATGTGGCTAAACTCAGGTTTAATATTTGTAGGAAAGGATCCCCCAGGGCATGTTCAGTCCCGCTCAGCAGAAAGCCTGGTAAATTTTCAGGTCACTTAGAGGATTTTTTTTGCTGGAGAGTGCTTTTAACAAGTGTTCTTTTGTGATTACAGGGGTTTGAGATCCTTAGGTACATCTAGATTTTCAATAGATATCTCTCTGGTGAAATTTGCACTAAATTTGTTTGTTGATACAGTTGTGATATCCACTGGATCAGAGTGTGTAATGTCACTATGAATATGAATATGAGTGTGAATATGAGAAGCCTTTATTTTCTGTATGGCATTTTTAGTAGCTTGGATAATCTTTAAATGTTGACCTTGATTTGTAGGTCTTTAGTTTTGTCATATAGTCAAATTAGTTTTTCCTCTTATTGCATCATTTATTCATGCATGTGGAGCACCAGTATGGTTTACTCTTACCTTTCCCATTTCATTTAGTTTTGGTAGTGGCTCATACATTGATACCGTTTTCTAGGTGAGCACAGAATTTTTTGCATAACTAATTGTGCCAACATTTTGGAGATTATAGTTATACCTGACTTTTGAGAGTTATTCACAAAATTGTAGGAAGCTTACACATTTGAAATCTTTGAATACTGTGATAGTTGTATTTTCTGGGTTTGTGATTTTGAAAGAGAAGGTTACCAATTTGTGGCTGGATTTGACTGAGGAAGGGTATACCAGTGGGATAGTACATTCAGATGCTACATTTCTAAGGCCCAGGTCAAGAATGTTTTATCCTCTAGAGGGCAGGTTCTTTGAATATGTGACCCAAGAAAATAATGTTTAGGAAATCAAGGAAATGTTGGGTGTAGCTTACATTTGAGGTATAGGTCTCACATTTTTTTTGGAAGTTCATCCAATGTGTTTAAGAAGCGGACATGATCTTTGGAGGTCATTGAGATGGTCCTGTAACCTACCATAATCTGATAGTTGGTTTTATTTAAAGTGAGTGGGAGTTTAGTAAGTTTTTTTGTGGATCTGTGCGAGTCTGCCTTGAGATAATGTGCTCTTTAAAAATATGGATTCTATGCCTCAATTTCTACCAAGTCTAATGGCATGGTAGGTGCAAAACCTTGTTACAGAAGCAGTGCTTTCTATCCTTTTAAACCAGAATTCAGTAATAATACATTCATGAGAGTGCTCCATATGCAGGAAGGTTTCATAGCCAGGCAATTTGTTGTTTAAATTCCAAGCACTGAGTGATGCCACACTAAAATTACCTGATGCTTGATTTATTACTTTTCTAAGGTTGGAAGTTGCATTCACTGATCTTTGCCTAAAAAAGGCACTATAGGGACAGGAAAGGATTTAGCCAACATGTAGAAATCCTAGAATGTGACTTACAAGCCATCCTTGGCAAAGCAAGTAGGGGTCTGCAGCAGTTCATTGCACACTGGTACATACTAGACCCCCCTTGAATTACCTCAGTTATTCAGCCAGTTGTTGAAATCAGTAATCTTTTCCATGTACCTCAACATCATTCTTGGTGAAGGTAGGATTCCACTCAACACCAGAGTCTTTTCTGCATTTGTGACTTGCATGCAGAGCTTGGAAATGTTGTATTCATGTTGGGTCATCTTTTGGGTCTTGAGGACCCTCAAAATGTTTGAGATCTTGGCACCTCAAAGACAATTCTGTTTTGTCTAGGCTTGTGAGAATAGAGTTTGTGTCTTTTACTATGGAGTTACTAATCTCCAGTACAGTTTTGTTAGCAGATTGTTTAAGCGCACTTGATTTGTGGTGATTTTTTTCCTGGTGACTCTCAGTTTTGAATGTTGCCAAAATATAATGTTTTTTTTTTTAATTTCCACTGAGACCAAGTCTTGTTAGATATTGGAGGCTCAGTCATTGACTGTTTTGCAGCCTCAGCATATGATAATTGTCCATGTATTTGCTTGGAGCACTTTGGAGGTGTGCACACAGACTGTACTTTTTTAGTGAGAGTGATGCCTCCATCTTAGTTAAATATTTGCACCTCTCATATGTAGTTTATGATGGGGGTAAGTTCATTGCCCATGTGCATCAAACAGTTGCTAGACTGCTTGAGTATACCAAGAGATATGAGACTGGCAACTGAGGTAAAACAGGCTGGCGGGCCTCCATTTAGTCCAAGTGTGTAGGAGATTAAGGCTAGCTATTTGAAATGTCAGGAACCACAGAGCAAGTCCCAAAATACAGAGTCTGAATGGCTGAAAGAATGGACTCACATATATTAAATCCGAGATATGCCATTTCTTGGAATATTCTCTTTTCTCCAAGGTATGAAGATCTCAGAGCTGGTATATATATATATATATATATATATATATAAATATATATATATATATATATATATATATGTTCAGAGGCTGTGGAAGTCTTCCCCCTACCGCAAAAAAGAAAGTTTAAAGGAGAAGAGCATTTTTCAAACTTCCCCCTCTCCTGTTTTTTCAGTCTTTTTTTCACCTTGTCAGCAGTCAGCATTTTGAGTGCTGACATTTCCATAGTGAGCCAAATTAGAGATATAGGACTAACTTACAGAGTATTTGGTTGCTGTGTTTTTTTTAAATCCTTATGAATACTAATTATTAAATGTTTCTTTTTCTTGATTTAATTATTTATATACTACAGAGGAATTTATACCATGGAGAAATAAAGTAGTAGAGCTATCTACTATTATTCTATGTATTTCAGGTATTGTCAATCTCAACACTGACAAGGCAAAATAAGCATTGCTTCCAAACAATCTCAAAAACTTCAACAGCATTGCTTCATAATAACCCAGAACCTTTGCTACATTTTCTCACCAGAGCAGATCACCAGTCATTTGTGTTTCAGAAATCTTTCATCTAAGAGGAGTTGTGCAAATATTTATGTTTCATATTGTCAATCCAAAATATTGTGGTGTCACCTAACATAAAAGTCAATGCCACTTATCCCAGAGATGTAACCTTAGACTGCCTTTTCTTGCTATTACCATGCAGTAAACATAAACATTTAAACACTGTTGCCATAATTAATACAATTAAAATTGATATAGCTGCCTGGTAAGAATTTCTTGACTCATTACATATGCAAAACATGAATCAAATTATAGGCATAGAAGGATCATTTCCACTTGTGATGTTGACCACCTTTGCTAGCAATGAGTGTACACAGCCTAGAGAAAGGAGGAGGAGATTTTTGACTAGTTTAGATATCTTTTGCATCAGAGCATACCTCTCAACCTCTTAGAGAAAGAAATCTGGACAAAGCCTTAAATAAAAGTGGAACAAAGGCCCAAAAACAGGAACAATTTTTAAATATTGCCCTTACAAACTTAAAAAGTTGTTAGGATAATAAGTATTGCATTACCATGAATTTTCTGAAGGTTATGAAATCTAAAATTCAAATGTCTGTCCTTATTTACTTTTTGCCACTAATTTGCCAGAAAAATCACAATTTTATGAAAAACGAACCAAAAATATGAGACAAAAATCTGAACATGCTGTGAAAATCTATACACTTGAGAAGTATGCATCAGAGTTTTTCTATTGTAATGTCGCCCATTGACTGAATCCTTGAGTAGGCATAAATGGAGAACTCTTTCAGATGTTGACAATCACTTGCTTTCATGAAGTCGTGTATGTGTGCCATTATTTCTGTAAATGTACATCCTACATTGGGGGTGGGCAAGGTAGGATAGAGTAGGGCATACAGAGAATATTTATTATGTATATGAAGAACAGAAAGGAGGTTGGAGGTTGCTGCCTACCTACTGTCATCCTAGAAGAGAAAAACATTGTGGAACACTACAGGTCAGCTGGAAGTCCCAATAATCCAAAACAATGTTGGTTTTAAACAAAGAAATTCCATAGGCTGGTAATTATACCTAGCAGTGTTGCAGTACATTCAGAGCTCTGCCTTGTATATTTGTACAAGAGCAAGTGGAAGTTCAAGCAGAACCCAAGAATGTTACAAAACCAAGTTCTGTTCACCTTAACATTTTCAACAAAGTCCTAATAAACTGTAACCATTATCTGCTACTGTTTTCCAAACAACATGTGCAAAGGTTTTCCAGACCCATCATAATGTAGACTGACTTGATTTTTCAAGGCATTGCACACACCCTTTATTTGTCTGTGCACCATCAAACCAGGCAGAATTCCACATGATGTCCTTAACTAGCAATCTGTGAAAAATCTTCACTCCCTTTTTCTTATAACAACATAATGTCCAATGACAAACCTTCACCCTTTTATAATTTTCCTGGTAAACAAATGCAAATAAATAAATAAATATAGACTATGTGATTTCGGTTGTTTGGAAATCAAAAGTCACACACAAAATGTAATGGTATCATGATCCACTGAAGACAATTCAAAAGGAAGAAAACTCAGTGCCAAACTAAACTCCAGAAACGGGTGTTAACTCAAACAAACTACAGCAAGCATTATAAGAATTCCAGAGAGTACCCAGAAGCTTTAAAAGTGGAAATACACTGCATTATTATAATACTATTTAATCCAATAACTGACTCACTGTGTTAACTGTGTCAGTTAATGCTTTAAATTGTATTGGAGTAAAATGGTATGTTTCCACTTTTAAAACTTCTGATTGTTTTCTGTACTTCTTCCAGAGCTTGCTGTAGTTTTATGATCCAGTGAAGCATACATCATATTTATTAGTTGCACAATACATGCAAATGAACTCTATTTCTGGGCAGTGCCCCTACAAGACAGGGACAAGGTCAGAAACTTAGAAAGCTGTTGCACTAATAAAGGATACTAAAGAGCAACTCTTCACAATGCATTTCTTCAGTGTAGCATTTGACTAAGTATGTTGAACTTTCTATGGGAGACGATGGCCAAAACAGGAACAGGATTCTCTAATGACATGTAAAGCAAATACAGTGCATGTTTCATGGGGTGAAGACCAGCTGCAGGTTTATTTCACTTTTGCTTACCAGGTACTTCTCAATAGACCTTTGTTCTGTGTTTCACAGGAGATGCTAGGTGGTAAGGGAAATGGAAAAGAATAATAAGGACACTCCTTTGATTACTACTTCCAGCAGGGAATACACCAGAATAATGGTGTATTTGGAGGTTGTAGAGTTGGCACACCCAGTTTCTCCATTATTGATGGAGACCAACTGGAAGTTGAGTAGTAATGCTGTTTAGAATATCCACTGGTCAAAAAGATGTTGGTGAACTGCAACTTCGAGAGTATTTACTGAGCAGCTGACAAGTTATTTGGAGAAAACCCTGTTGCTATGACCACTGAAGAGTATGGAATAGGCTGGATGGAGACTGAATGTGGTAAGTGCTTGGCAGTGATGCTGGAAACAGCTTCTCCTGTGGGTGCTAGTATATAGAAGATAATTGGTTTGTTGGCAGCCAGACTGCTATATCCTAAGGATATTTAGATCAATGACAAAGGTAGTTGTTTAATGATACAGAGGTACCAGGCAGGTGTAAGGTCTTCAAATCTTTACTGTTTGGCACAGTAGTTCTGACTGCGATGTATATTAGGACTAATGCATTTTTAATTTTCAGACTGAGACCCTGATTCATTTTTGGGTAGTTAGCATCTGAACGAAGAGTCTGTTGGTTGGAAATACACTGTGACCCTCATTATTATGGAAGTACAAGTCCAGAATGTTATCATATAGTCACATTCTAAAACTGCTGATAATAAGGACTTACTAGATGGACTACACCCCCCAAGGACAGCACTGACAGGGACTAGTAAGATCTAGAACAGCGTGAGTATTTGGACTGTAGCCTAGAAACTGTAGGTGTGGTACATGTGACAGGAAAGGTATTTGACATTGACTAAAGTTTCCCTTTGTTGGTGAGAATATAGCAGACCTGTTTTATATGAGACAGCGATGTTGCTGTTACAGATGTGACAAAAATGGCCATTTTAGTTTAATATGGATTGTGGCAATTGTGGGTCATGTAACCTTTGGACTGCTTTCTATCTAAACAGGAAATGGTTGCATTAATGGTGGATCCAGCCCTTCTTGAACAAACAGAACTATCTCAAAACATAGCATTTGGTAAACAGTGGTACCATAAGTACACCAAGAGGTAGATTTGTAGGCTATAAAACCATTCAGATCCACACAGCTCAAGAAAATATCATAGATTTATGCAGATAACTGACTTAATCCATTCTTTACCTCACCGTGCCAATAGAAGGAATTATTTTGATGGATATCATCAGATCTTTTTTATTGGACTTTGAATTAGAATGAAGTGGATTTTTGGACCAAACCATAGGGTGACATTGCCTTTTGGAAGAATAAATGTAAATACTACTAAAGTATGGATGATAGAGTTTATCATGATTTTTCATCACATCCAGTATAGCTTTGCATGTATACAGCACCACAGACTAGAAAATGTAAGGCATGTCTTGATGTAAACATAAAGGTCTTTTCCATTGCATTGGTCTTCAGAGCCTGAAGAATACTCTGATCGTGTTTTATTATTATTTTTTCTTAAACAGAAGAGGGCAATTTATGCAGGGCATCATAGGTCTCCTGGAATTCTGAACACAGCAGGCATTTACAGTGTACGTTTTCAGAGAGATCTTCCTACTTTACTAAAGTTTGTTTGCCCATTCCTTTAGGGTCAATTCACAATATTTGTAAGGGTGAGATATTTCTACCATAACTTTAGAATGGCTTTGAACTGTTCTGAAATTCTTGCACATATGTTTTTACCATGTTTTGTAAATTACTGGTTTATATAATTTGTTCTATATTTTCTTCTCAGCCTGTAGTGCTGCCTAGGACAATGATTTGGTAGGGATACTCTTCCAGTATTTACTTTCCATTTATTTATTTATTTTCTTGAAGTAAAAACATTGCATTTCTTTACTTTAAGGAAATAAATAAGTAAATGACTTGCAGTAGCCCACCCTAGTTTGGAAATCTTGCAGACTTACCATTTATTTTGTTGTTTTCAAGCACCATACCATGCATGATCTACATAGATAATGAATTAAGTAGATTGTGGGCACAACGGTGCAAGAAATCAATACATTTGAAACATTGGGAATATGCAGTTGGAAGAGAAAACTGTCATCAAGGATTTTTTTCCTTTAATAATGTTATTGGTAGGAAACTAGATATTTTGGACTGCTGGCTAGTCATATTGTAGTTCTTCACTGTCCCTGAAAAATGTCCCTGATTTTGTTTAATATGCTTGCCATGTCCTTTGTTAACTTTTTTAAATGTATTTATTTATTTTACTTTCTGGTAAACCACTGAGCAATGCAGTTAGTTGAAAATACCAGACACTGAAGTTTTATGGTTTTTATTCCTCAGAAAATGTATGCTGTTGCAAAATCTGTTCTCAGTTAACTATGAATTAGCCTAACATATAAAATATGCTAGTTTGTCTGTGGGGGAAGTATGACTACTGGCTTCTGTTTGCTCATTACTCTGACTTTGCAGGGTTGCTGTGATTTGTGTGAGGCAACCTGGAATAATTAAATGTGTGTGTGGCTACTGTTTCCATGAAATATAGTTGAAATACAATACACGGAAGTAATTTTGTATTACAATCAGATAACTGAATTATACACAAAGGGCCCAATTCTAAACGACTTGCTATCAGTATAAATGAGTTATTCAGGTATAAATCTGTCCTAAATGCACAAGACTTGTAATCAGTGTGAGTGACTTACTTTGGTGTTAGGCTTGTCTGTATGAAAGCTTGCAATGGGAGGAGGGGATTCCAAAAGATGTGGTCTTGCAGTAAGTCACTAGGAATTTGGCCCCAAGGAATATATAACTGCAGGGGAGAGGGGGGCACAAGTGGTCTGTGGAAAGTAACTGATCTTATTTTCTAATTTTAAGCAGTAATGTTCTGGCTTTACAGGACTGCTGTGCATTAACAGGATTACTGCGATTTGTGTGACACAACTTGAAATATTTAAATATGTGTCTACTGATTTTTTTTTTAATGGAGCTGAAATGCAGTACATGGTCATACACCCCCTCAACTGTCCCTGATTTTGGCTTTGGATTTTTCCCTCTCCCTCCTAATCCCTCCTGAAACTGTGGATTTGAAGAAAATGTGGCAAATTACACTTAATAAATAATGACAATAATTAGAGTTTTAGACTTCTTTTACTACAGAAAATGCTAGCAAATCCACACTCTTCTATTTTGTTAGTTTTACAATTTAATAGTATTAATATTTTTAAAAAGTGTCTGCAATTATCTCGGGTCATTTCTGGGTTTATCCCTGATTCTGGAGGAAAGAAGTTGAAAGCTATGCATGACCATCATTTTTTATCACATTCATCTGAAGTGCATGTATGAGTAACTATAAAAACTGCTGAATGGAGGTGGGAGATGGCTGCTGTAAACCTCTATGTCACTAGATGGGTTGCAAACCGGCTCACCACGTGGTTAGAATTGTTGGAGCCATGTCAGACTACAAACCAGTTACAAGTGGCGTCCCACAAGGCTTAGTCCTGGGACCTCTCTTGTTCGGTATATATTTCTCGGAGGTACAGGCCTACACGGAAGGAATGTGGCTGACCAAGTTCGCAGATGACTGCAAACTAGGCTCCATAATCGACTCTCCAGCCGACACAAGCATCCTACAAAAGGGCCTCATAGAAACAGACAACTGGTGCCAGAGCCATGGCCTCAAGCTAAACGCCAAAAAGTGTATAGTCATCCCCTTTCACAAAAACAAAGTGCCCACAAATTACCACATAGGTGGTAATCCATTAAGTATGCAAGAAGTAATTAGGGACCTGGGGACCCAAGTTGATAGCAATCTCTCATTTGAAAACCACGTGGCCAAAGTGGTTAGAAAAACATTTTATATAGCCCACCTAATCATGAAGGGATTCACATTTAGATCAGGGGAGGTCATCGTGCCTCTTTACTCATCCCTCATCAGGCCCACAATTGAGTACAATGCCCCTTTTGGGATGTACCTTACCAGACACCTGCAGCAACTGGAAAGACCCCAAAAGTACCTCACCAAGAGGATCAAAGGGCTCAAACAGGTGGCATATGCTGCCCGGTTAAAGAAACTCCAGCTCTACTCAGTGGCATACCGCCTGCTCAGAGGCGATCTGTGCCTGACATATAAAGCCATGTCCAACCCGGAATTAATGGACATGCTGCACCTCAGAAAATCCAAATCCCATCAAGCTATGCGCTTGAGAGACTTGAACCTCAGCACTGAAATAAATAGAACATGCTGGAGGGACAGATTCATAACCTAGAGGCTCCCTTCACTCTGGAATAAAATCCCAGTCCAGGTTAGGGAGAGTCCCTCATTGACTCTCTTCAAGTGGAATCTTGATTAGTGGATGGGAGATCATAGGTTTACCACGGGTATCACTTCTGTGTCACTGTTAGACAGAGGCACAGTATACTTACCTTGAAAAAGGGCATAGCAAAATTCATTTAAAATTGGTGGCGAAAGCCAAACACACTCTGGTACAGTGGGGAAAGGGTAAATTCCCAGAGCCTCACTATGCCATGATCTCCATTCAAAAGCTCAAAAGCTTTGAATTTTTGGAAACGCGATCATATTGTCTCAACAATATGAATTTCGAGTTTCTTAAAACTGGAACTTCTGAGGGAGACCTATATATGTATATTTATATACACACACACACACACACACACACACACACACATATATATATATATATATATATATATATATATATATATATATATATATATATATATATATATATTTATTTATTTATATAGATAGATAGATTTTCTATCATTTGGTCTCACTGTTTTGTAATTAGATGTTATGAGCTTTCAGCATTATGAAGTGAAACCAGATAGATAGCTATAGATGCACACACACACACACACACACACACACACACACACACACACATACACACACACACACACATATATATAGATATATATATATATATATATATATATATATATATATATATATATATATACAACACCGACAACCACAACACTGACACCACAAGAATGAAACCGCAAAAACATGAAAGTTCACATGCCCGACAAACCACAATACCGACAGGTAACAAAACAAAATGTTCACTGTTCCACACAACACACACACAACACAAGCACACCAACAACCTAAAAAACTACACTACACCTTACACACAACTATCTGTCCACTAACCTTAACCCAAACCCTAACCCTAAGGTCCGTCATTATCGCACACTTTCCTTACCCGCACCCTAACCCTAACTTACTTCATCCACCCCTAACTCACAAGTCCCTCACTATTGCACACTTACCTTACCCGCACCCTAACCCTAACTCACTTAATCCGCCCCTAACCCTCAAGTCACTCACTATCGCACACTTACCTTACACGCACCCTAACCCTAAATCCCTCACTATCACACACACACCTTACATGCACCCTAACCCTAAATCCCTCACTATCGCACACTTACCTAGTCACGCTCACACGTTTCCCATGTCGGTGTTTTTGCTGTCGGGATTCCGAGTTGTCGGTTAACTGCTCCGTCGGTGATGTCGGTGTTGATCTTCTGAGCTTTTGTTCTAACGTAGTAGACCCATATAGATATATATATATATATATATATATATATATATATATATATATATGTGTGTGTGTGTGTGTGTGTGTGTGTGTGTGTGTGTGTGTGTATCTATATGGTTCCCATTCAGCCGGAAACATCATAAGCCTGAAAATCAAAATCCTGAAACCAAAAGCCTGAAAATTCAGAATCCTGAAAACTCAAAATCCTGAAAGCCCAAAATCCTGAAAGACCAAAATCCTGAAACTCAAAATCCTGAAAACACAAAATAGACATACTGATGTCATTGTGGCTTTGCTATTGTTAGCCCTGTGGTGTTAGGTCATGCGTTGGTTGGTTTTATTTTAGGGTTAGGGTGGTTTAAGTGAGTTAGGGTTAGGGCGCAGGTTAGGCATGTATGCAATAGTGACAAATATTGGGGTTAGAGGCTAGTGAGTTAGGTTTAGGGCGCGGTCAGGTGAGTGTGTGATAGTTTAGTGTCTTTATATTGACATATTAGCATTATTTGTGTTTTCAGGATTTTGAGTTTCAGGATTTTGGGCTTTCAGGATTTTGAGTTTTCAGGATTCTGAATTTTCAGGATTTTGGTTTCAGGATTTTGATTTTCAGGCTTATGATGTTTCAGGCTTCTGAATGGGAACCATCTATATCTATCTATCTGGTTTCACTACATAACGCTGAAAGCTCATAAAATCTAATTACAAAACAGTAAGACCAAATGATAGAAAATCTATCTATCTATATATATATATATATATATATATATATATATATATATATATACATACAATGGCTAGCACACTCAGTTTAGTGCAATGATGCATTCGTATCTTTACTATTTATGAATTTCACTGTTTTATCCCACCATGTCTTTGATATTCATTCTGCTACTCAATGATATTAAAAGGCTGCTGTTTTCCCCAACAGCAAGGCAGAGGCTTCCAGAATAGTACTTGACAATCAAACCCTTTGAAAAAAATCCAATTCTACCATAACATTGGCTGAACAAGCATATATTCAAATAATATTTGCTCAAAGTTTTCCCATGACTGTTCATATTTCAGCACATCATTCCTTCAAAAAACACTGCACTTTGGGGCAGAAAAATACAATATGCAAAAGGTCTGGCTCTTCATTTAACAACCTCTAACAGGTTCTAAAACAATTAGATTAAAAATGTACAACTTAACCAAAACACAATACCACTGAAGGGCAATGATCATGCTACAAAGACTCACTTTTTATTCCAAGTTAATGTTTCCCTGCATGGAACATTTATCTAAGTCATTGCTATTTATTAGTAGGGCAATCCGATTTATTTATACATTTTTATTTTGTCTTCTAAATAGGACATTGTCACTGTCTGACAGATGTTTCTACACTAGCTGTAGAGCTTCTTTCACTGAACTTTGAAATGCTGTCCCTACTAACCATAACCAAGAATCACCTTCTAAACTCATGACCCCATCATTCTACAAGGCATTCCATGCCATGCCTCCACAGCTCAAACTCTGAGACAGGATTAGGCACATCCATTCCAACTCACAGTAGTCTTCCTACACCACAAAATAATTTTCTTATCTTATGATGTTAGGAAATAAGGACATTGATCACTATGATTCACGGATTATCCTAAAAGACTCAAAGTTAAGTGCGACCATTGTCCTATGATCTGTCCAGCACAACATTACTTTTCAGCCCTCACAAATTTTAATGATTGTGATAACATTTGCCTTTCCCTGATCTTGCATAACTTCTAAAACTAAACATGACTACATCAATCTTATCTTCATACTTTTCTACACCAAAACAATGGTCTGCATATCTTTTATTGCAGTTTGTTATGCTACTGATTAGGGTAAATCTAATCTCCCTTTCTAAAACGCAAATAAAGCTTGTTTCAAGGAAAACTAAATGTCCTTTTTCTATTTCCCATAAGGATGTCTACAGGGGATGAAAACGTGCAATATCTTAAAAGAGACATAATAGATGGGGGAAGCTCCATTTTTTACAGTGCAGTGATTGTCACAGGAAGAAAATGATGATCATTTCCCTTGCATGTTTAAATTTTTTCAGATACTCTCACCAGTAGCATGACTATAACATCTTCCCAAAACTTCTCTCACTCCACTGGCATCTGTATGTTTATGTGTAGTATACCATCCCGCTGTGCAAGGCAAACCTATCTGCATTAGTTGTTGTGTCTTTCAGCTTTTCCCGATTAGGGGTCGCCACAGCGGAACTCCGGTCCGCTAATGATTGGCAGTAGATTTTTATGTGCCGAGTTGCCAGCCCTGATGCACAATCTTTAACGAAGGTATGCCCATTCACACATATCTCCACAAAGAAGACGCTCAAGCTGAGAATCGAACAGGACAACGTCTTACTGTGAGGTGACAACGCTACCGCAGCACCACCACCGCAGATCAAACCTATCTGCATTAGTATCTTCATTAATTAAAGTTATAAATACTACACTTACTCACAGCATTTACCCCTTTGTTTACTTTCCTTTTGTAAAAACACTGTTTTTTTTTCATGTTGACATCTGTCTATAGCTTGAGTGCACAGATAGATGCTAAGAATATGATGCTTTCATTGCTGTGACCATTCAGTTTTAAGGTTGACTTTTCATTGCACTTATACCCTAAGGGTTTTCCATCTTGTTCCAGTCACCTATATTTTATAGTGAGAACATCTAGTTTATTATTTGGGGACATGCTATGTGATGCCATTTTTTTTCAGAAGTGTATAGGTCAGCTGCTAAATTTCTACAAGTGCTTATCATTATCATCCCTGTCCACATCTAGTCTGTTGTGGATTGAACTGAGCTTTGCTCATATCAGCTCAATAAAATGGCTTGCCTTCAGCATCAGCATTTGTTTCACTTCATGATTCAGGCTTTGTTTTCGCATGCCTTGTTTGCTGTGTTTTACATCTCATTAAACATGACTCTTGTATCTTTGCTCCTTCTAACTCAAGTGTCGTTGCATCATTTCTGGTACATACATTGCTACCTATGACATGGTTTGCTTCTGGGAATGCACAGCTTGCTTTTGGTATAATTTGCATTTCTTAAAATTCATTGCATGCCTCACTGGATGTGTTTGACTTGGGCACATTCCATACTAGATATCACTGCATCGGATTTTAGTGGTCTCTGAATATTCTTCTCATAGGTCTGTAGTTTGGATGGATGGTTACTCTTGGGAATTCAGATAGGAATAGAATGTCAGGACTGAATTATTTAACTATGTTCATGACGAAAGGGAAAGATACAATACACCTCTGCATCAGGAAACAGTTTTCTTTGTGCAAGTGACAGCCACTGAAAGTAGATGCTGCAACTATCTGCAGCAGGTGACAATCAAATTATCAGGGATGGCACTGTATAATTTGTCAAATGTGGCATTAATGCACAGTGGAATTTGTCAGTTTGTCTACAGATAAGCAGTATTTTTTTTAGCATGATTTTGAGTAGGTGGTTAGTACAGGGAGGAGCAGGGCAAGACAGATGTTTACCAATGGTCTTGTTACTAGGGAGCAAGGGCTGGAATATTGCCCATCAGCATTTCATTTTTTTTTATTATTATTAAGCAAATCTACCTTCTTTCTGTCTTTCTTTCTTCTTTTTTGTTTTGGTTCTGTCCACTCTGAACATCAAGCCCTTTCCTTGCTCTTTTACCTCATAAACTCTCCCACCACTGTCCACAGTCACCATTCTAAATTCCTGTAAGAATTATATAAATGTATGAAGAAATATGTCAAATACAGCTAAAACTTCTACTGATAGTGTATTCAGACAGTATTACATGAAATATTCAAAACTAGAGTAGCGAGTTTTATCATACATATTTGTATGCCAGTACTTCAATCTGATTTCAGGAAAATTATTTAAAATTAAAACGCATTAGGAGCCATAAAATTACACCACCGAGGTACTTCAGCTGTTATTAAAATGTCTATCAGCTCTAATGGGTTGAGCTCATTTTAATTTTTTTAGTAATTTTTGCTAGATAAATGAAAACTGCTAAAACTCATTTCTGTCTGGACTTTAAAAGGGCAGAGAGATTAGAAAACTTAACTCAGAAATACGTGGCATGCAAACGAAAAGCTGCACAAATCAAATTATAATGGATATAGCTAACACTCACCGCTGAATATTTTAAACTTTAAGCTGTCTTACTTTACCTTATTTTAATATATTGGTTGTTAACTCTTGACTGAACAATCAATGACTGCCTTGGTCTAATACAACTAACTTTTACAATCTAACATTCTAAAGTGTTATCCATTTATGAAACTGAAACATATTTAAGTGAATTTCAGATCCAGCTCTGGTATTTAACATCTCTGAAATGAATGTAATGCCTGAGCTCTTTAAATGATATGAATAATTATAGATAACGTTGCAATGTTGTACCAGGGAAAATATAATATATCTGCTTATATTCTCTATGTGAAGTTTTCAGGAAAAAAACAATAGAGATGTGTCAGAATTTAGCAACAGTGCTTTTTTGTTGATAAAGCATATTTTCTCTTCAGGAACTATTATTGCCTGTCTTCAGACTTCTCATTTGAGGATACTTGATTTGGAATCTGAACACCCTGTCTAAATTGCTAAACTAGTAAATGCACAGGTTATTCTATTTCGTGTGCTATTACTTGGCTTTGAGATAATTTGTTCCAGTAATTCAAAGACTTTTTTTATTTATTTAGTTTATTTACTTGGATAGTACACTGATCATAACAGACTATTTGCAGGCACAGCCTAGTGAAGAAATTTGCAACCACATAAAGCAGAACTAATTCACAAGCACTGAGTGATCACTGAAGGTATGGAGCATAGCAGATGATTGCAAGAATGAGTAAGTATTGTTAACAGAGGAGAAAAACAAATGAGGAGTAATTTGAGTAATTTTAGTAGTAAATATGGGAGATAAGCAGTACTTGTGAACAGTGGGTACAGGTAAAGTGATGTCGGTGGGGGGAGGGGTTAGGTAATGTGCCCAGGGGAAAAGCACTCGCAATCAGCTTTTTGATAGTGTTGTCTTTTGACTTCTGCTCTGAAAGTAGGGAAAAATTTGATTTTTTTAGGTCTAGAGGTAAGGACTGCCAGAGTCTGAGTACAAGAACAGAGATGGAGTTGTCGTTACAATGTAATTTATGAGGGAGTCGAATCCGAGAAATTGTGGAAGTTTTAGGGAGATGGTTTTATTATGGAGCCTTGCAGCAAAAGGCAGAAAGGCACTTATCTGAATTAGTTTAAAAAGAAGAGACACTAGGAGAAGCTTGATTCTCTAGGTGACTGGAAGCCATTTGGTTTTGGCCTATCATTGAAAAACATTTGTCACCACTGTTACAAAAACAGCTGTGGAAATCCTGAGCTTCATTCATCATTGCAATTATTCAGCTGCTCCAGTTTAATATATATTACTCCATATCTTCAAATGAAACTGAAACATATTTAAATGAATTTCAGTTTTACTTCTCCTTCTTCTTCTTTCGGGTTTTCCCAGTTAGGAGTCACAACAGTGGATCACCTGTCCGCTCATGATTGGCAGTGGAGTTTTATGGTGACGAGTTGCCAGCCCAGCGCCCAACCTTCCACAGAAGGCACACACACATGCACTCACGCCTAGGGCCAATTTAGAATGTCCAATCCACCTACAGCATGTCTTTGGGATGTGGGAGGAAACCAGAGCACCTAAAGGAAACCCACTCAACCACAAAGAGGACATGCAGACTCTGCACAGAATGCACCCCAGCCAAAGATCGAACCAGAGAACCTCTTGCTGTGAGGCGAAATTCTGCTATACTAATAACTAGCTACAGGAAGTTGCATGTCATGTGGTACACTTCCTTCTAAAAGAAGTCAAAGAAGAGATCCCATAGAAGATGGTAGCATTTCTACAGTGTCTGTATTATCCATACAAAATCCAGATTAACAATCAAATGTTAAATAATATCAGAAATAAAATATATTTGTAGAAATAAAGCTATGAGGTATAATTTGCAGTTAGGAAGGTGGTCCCAGTGCATCTATGAAAATCGATCTCACTGTAAAGTAGTAAAACAAAAAAAATGGACATTTCAGGTTCAGAAATTGAATTAATTCCCAAGTACAGCCAATAAAAGCTAAGGTGGCTGAAAAGGTTAGTGCCCATATTCCTGCATGTTGCTGGAGAAGAACACAACAGTGGAGAAAGGATGAAAGTTACTGTTCCTGAAAGTGGCTTTCAGCAAAATCTCCCTCATTCTGCACTTAGTCAGCAAAATGGCAGTGAAACTATCCTCATGTTCTCAAAAATAAAAAAACCCTCAGAATTACAGAATAAAGTTAAGTAACAGCTCATTGCCTTGACCATCTGAGCTAAAATGGTACTCTGAAATTGCCACTAAAGAGAGTTGCTGTATACCTGCCTGCTCCTGGATGCCTGTATTTCACTAAAAAGCTGATACCGCTGTAAAAAGAAACTGAACACACAGGCCAAAACAAGAACTGGTATAAAGTTAAATTATGACAGTTATCACAGATTTGGGTCAGTTTTCTGCTGTAATTGCTTGAAGGCATCACTGTCTGTTTTAAAGTCAGAACTGAAAAGATCTCCATTTAAAACAGCAAGCAATGAAAAGACAAATATTTTGCTATTATATTACCCACATCAATAGTGCGTATTAAGTAAGCACGCCCCTGTAACTCAATGGGCATGAGAAGATGAAATGACTCCTTTGTAAAGTAATGATACCTTTTGAGAAAGGACACCCAAACCATAACCAAACAGAAAATAAAATCATAAATATTGGAAAGATATTTGCAAAACTTTCAGTTTCCATGAATCAAAGACACAAAACATCAAGCAGAACAGAAACTAAACCAACAGACAAAAAAGTAGATAACTTTGAACACTTCATATACCCATTGTTTCTTATCCTGAAGGGATAAATAATTTTTCATATTGTCTATTGTAAAAAACACTCTGTGATCATCTTTGGGAATGCAAGGTAGTTTGGGAGAAATCTGGAAGCAATTAGCAATTGGAGCAAAGTTTAATATTTTCAGTAATGCCTTTGAGTTAAATAAAAAAAAAGTAAATCAGATCAAGGCGCAAATTTGTTACACTAGGATGGAAATGATGCAATTAAGGTATTCACAACATTTAATTTTAAACAATAAGTTATCTCTCTCTCTCTCTCTCTCTCTATATATATATATATATATATATATGTATTTTATATCTATATCTGTATGTATATGTATATATGGATCTACTTTATATTGTTGAAAAAACACTTATGTGAAATTCACAAGGTCGAGACCACTTTGCTGAAATGGCATGTTATCAAACATCTGGAACATCGCAATTTCACTCTGGGAAGCGAACCACTGGGCCACCATGGTGAACTTGGCCCTTTTCTCTGCTATAGTGTGATCTCAGAGTTGGTATATTTAATCGTGGGTGTGTGGGGGGAACAGCCCCCATGTGAGTGGGTTTGATTTTCTTCAGTTTGTTTTTTCTGTGTTGCTGAACAAGTGGTTCATTTCCTGGAGTGAAATTGGGTTGTTCTGGGTTTTCGATAATATGCCGTTTCAGCAAGGTGGTGCCAATGTTATCAATTTTATGTGTTTTTTTTGACAATATAAAGGAGATCTATATATATGTGTATGTATGTATATATATATATATATATATATATATATATATATATATATATATATATATATAAATATAAATATATATATATATATATATATATATATATATATATATATATATATATATGTATATATCTCTCTCTCTCTCTCTATATATATATATATATATATATATATATATCTATATATATATCTGTGTATATATATATATATATATATATATATATATATATATATATATATATATATATATATATATATATATATATATATATATATATATATATATATATATATCTTACCCAGACCATTATAATCACAACATTTTAATCAAGTACAGGTAACAAAATCAAACAATCATTATGGTGGCTGCCTTTACTCATTTTTATAGCCAAAATATGGAAATCAGTACCTCCTGAATTTATGCCTGGAACAAGCCAAAAAATATTCAAGAAACTAATGACGCACTTCACTCTTATCTGGAAATGCCCCTGTGATAAAACATTACCTATACTATCACCTGGGTCTGTCCACAGTGGAAACAATTAACTTCTGTGGATGTAAGACACACAATACACTCACTTCCCTGCTCTCAGTACTTCTCCTAACTCAGTACCTCCCCAACTATAACTTATTTTCCACAGGTCATTCTATCCCCTTTCACTTTGTTGATATTAGATTGTGGAAATTTAATTGAAACAAGCAATTAATAACTTTCATATGCAATAGCTGAAGTTTGTCAACTCATTGTATGCTATATTTATTTTTTTTACTCTTAGCAAATTAACTGATTTGTAACTATAAAGATTAGCTTTTGAGCTTTTCTCCAGAAGATAACACTCAGGAGAAGCTATTACAGCACAGGCAGGATATCTTCATTGCAATAAACAAACAAACAAACAACAAAGAAACAAATTAATTAATTAATTAAGAAATAAAAAGATTTTATGAAAAACAACAGACTGATCTGGTCGTGATAAAAATCAAAGCAGAATTATTGTCATCCAAAAGAAACATACCATATATTTATGACTTTTTCACTATTGACCATGGTTTACAGGAATTAATTTAATGCATTTGAAATGAATTTAAGGCACATTGTTAGAAACTGTGAATTTGTGGGACTGTGTGATTCTTTATTTAACATTTTTTTAAACAGGAAAGTCCGATGTGAACTGAGCCCATTTTCAGTGGAGGCTCAGGGAGAAACTCTCTAGATGCATTTCTTTGGAATGTGGGAGGAAACAGGGTCACCCACAGGAAACCTATGCAAATGCAGGGAGGACATGCACACTCTCCAGAGAAGGCATCCCAGCCAAGAATCAAACCAGAGAACCTTTTGCTGTGAGAGATAGAACTGTTTTTGGCATTACCAATGATGAAGTCACAAGTAAACTGCTGTCAAAGTCTGAGACTGAAATAATACTAGGAAAGACTGTTAACACATGTACGGCCACAAAGTTAACCAGTAGTTAGCAGTTAGAAATGACTGAGGAATTGTCTGTATTTAAAGTTTAAATGAGACTAAAATCTGTGCACACAGGTTAGAATAATATTGTCAGATCAAGGCATAATGTCACAAACATTTCAAATAATATGAAGATACAGTAAAACTGAGAAATATTCAGCTCAGCATCTATTGTGATCTTCAAGGTATGGCTATCAGCAGGATTACAAGCCATGACCAACGGAATATGGGTTTGTCACCACAGTACCTTTTCCTACACCCACTCACATCAAGTACAAGCTGTTGTTGAAATGATCTATCATGTAAACTGAATGCTGTAAGATTGAAAGTGCAGGCATCACCAAACAAAACCAAACCTACAATATGCTGACTCCCTAAGAGCTGCCACCTCAAGGTATCCATCCCCATCACCTAGCAGTTATATATATGATGAATAAAAAGGCCCATGGAAAACAGCAGCATAGCTGCAAAGGTGAATTACCATCCAATTCCTAGTGCTGAAGCCTGTAGCTGACCTTTGTGTGCTTCTGGACAGGTTGGTAAAAAGTACAACACAGCACCAATCAACGGGGGAAGCTTCAAAGGAATGTATATTGCCTAGATTGGGCTATGGAACAAAACATGCCGATCCGGAGCTATAACCTATCCCCACAACTGTGGAGAGAAACTGCTTAAGGTAACCTCCCACTTGCACATACCAGATGCCAGAACCCTACCAGTAGGCATTATGATGCACAAAAATGAAGGAGCAAGTGGTACATGTGAAGGATTCCTCTCACCCCGTTATCTGGCAAGTTGTGGGTAAAAGAGCCCTGGATGCAATGATGGAGATGCTATGCTATTTTAGCCTTTGGCAAATGGCAGCACTTGCAAAGCACAGATGGTGTGCAGCTCATGCAAATCTGATAGCCATCCTGATGGACATGAATTTAGAGAATTACTAACTATAAAGCACTGTGGTTACTTGCTCATAATGAGGATCATGGAGAAAAAGTACACCAAGATGGCCATCTTGCTGTCTGCAGCCCAGAATATGTAAGACCTCAGCACCTCACAGCTAATATTAGTGGAGGGGATCATCTTCACATGTGAGGACATCTTCTGACAGCCGTGCATGCTGCATGGCACCACTGATACAGCTACAACCCACTGAGGTGTGTCATTTGTGTATTGTCTGATGCCATTCTGGACAATGGTGTTATAAATAAATTAATAAGCTAAACGGGTTGGAAGTGGAAGTGGTTACACCCAAATATGTCTCTATATCTGGTCGACTTCAGGAAGGTGATTATCCAAACTGGCAGCAAGGCAGTCCTAAAGTCAGTGATGAAATGCAGCCAATTTTATTATGGCTAGCTATTATGGAAACTGCTATAGAGGAACCATTTAGTGGTACTGTATAGCACAGGTGCAATATCATCCCTTCATGTACAAATGCTTATCAGCTTTGTAATCCTTCCCCATGATAATGTGTTACTGCATTCTTGAACACATCCTGGGAGGGTTTCACTTTCCTTGACTATTTTTGCTTTTCTCATGTATTCACGAAGAGACGATGAAGCAGTGTATGGGTTCAAGATATTTAATGTGCATAGGTTGGCCATCTACAGACTCTGGAAACTACAGATCCACAAGTCTCACTAGTCATATATGTAAAGCCATGGAAAGAATCATCATGGAAATGACCAATACTGATACAGTAAACCTCAAGACACTGGACCCAACCCAGTTTGGTTTTGTCAAGGGTAAATCATGCCTACTCAACCTGGTGGACTTTTTGAGAAGGTCACCAAAGCAATGGATAAGAACAAAATGGTTCACACTGCCTACCTTGACCTGGCTAAGACATTTGATATAATACTCCACTCAGGCATTGTTGACAAACTCAAGAGGTTACTTACAAACTCATATGTCAACACGTGGATAGCCAACTGTCTCACAGACAGGACCCAGGAAGCTAGAATTGGGGAGTTCACCTCTCCAAAGAGGTCAGTCACAAGTGAAGTCCCTCAGGTATCAGTCCTTGGACATCTCCTTTTTGGTATTTACTTCTCTGATGTCAAGGCCAATATCAGTGGTCTCTGTCTGACTAAATCTGCAGATGATTGCAAATTAGGAGCTGTCATTGAATCTCACAGTGACACAAATGTTCTCCAGGAGGGGCTGACACAGACAAACAACTGATGTCAGAGCAATGGACTAAAAATAAATGTCAAGAAATGCATAATAGTATCCTTCTGGAAGTCATCTACCCTGGTAACTATCATACTGACAACACACTCATTAGACTTGACCTAGTAGTCAGGGGCATAGGGACACACATAGATAGTAATCTAACCATTGACCATCACATGTCTACAGTAGTGAGGAAATCATTCTATGTTGTACAACTTATAAACAAAGGTATGGCATCTAAGTCCAAGGAACTCATTGTCCCACTGTTTTCAGCATCCATCAGATCTATCATTGAGTACAATGCCCCCTTTGGTATGTACCTAACCAGGCATATCCAACAATTGGAATGTCCACAAGAATACAGGGCTTAAGTAAAATATCCTATGCAGACTGCCTCAGGAGTCTATATTCCTGTATTCTGTCTCCTACAGGCTTTCGAGGGGAGTTCTATGCCTGACATACAGGGCATTGTCAGGCCCCACTCTGATGGACCTCCTGCATATCCACAAAACAAACAGTACCAGAATTACCCATTCTAAGGACTTGATCCTTGCCTATGATATAAATAGGACCTGCCGGGGAGATAGGTATGTATCCCAGAGATTACACCATCTCTGGAACAGGCTCCCCATCCATGTGAAGCAGACTTCCTCCCTAACCCAATTCAAGCATAACTTGGACAATTGGATGGGGAACAGGAAATTCATCCCTGATTTGGCACCTATGTCTTTAATGGACACAAGCAGTCTGTAAATGGTTCATCTCCCAGGCCCTAGACTGTAAATATTTCATCTTCCAAGACCCTGCTTACATTTATCAAGGGTATCAGAACTTTTCAGAAATTTGGGATGCATGGCTAGGCTTAAAAAGGCCCTTGTGGTCATTAGCCTAGTAAACACCTATGAACCTATGAACATCAGGAGTGGCAGCTGAAACTTGCACTTAAGCTAAATGACTGGGTGACTCATTACTTTAAACACACTCACATGTGCATCTCCATTCATGCCTGTATTCACTCTGGCTGACTGTACAAAATGGCACTGTTCTTGCCCATGCTCAGACTTATATATGCATATGCTATCTAGCTACAGTGCCTGACTAGGAACATTATTCTCAATGATCTACATCCATCTTCTCTATTTGTTTGACATGCAATAAAGAGCAAACAATTTACATGCTAGATATCACATCAACATTAATAACAAAGCAGAACTCAAGTCCAAGTCGCTGTGTATTTTGAAATGGGTCTATAAATTCTACCTGATCTGGTCACATAAACGTTTTGACTGGGATTAGCAACTGGGACAGCAGCTGTGATTCTTTCTCTCTTGAAACTTCATGGGATACCAGGATTACTTGAAGAAAGTGCACTGTCCTCTGGAATTTAAACAAGTGAAGGATCACTCTGAGAAATAGAGTCTTTGGCACAGGCAATCTGCTGCGTCTCTGGTTCAGAGACTGGCAATACATGTCTTTGATTCCTTCTGAAATACGTTCCATCAGGTTGTACAGTGTAAGAGCTTGGTTCTTGACAAGGATTTTTAACAATACCCACTCAGTCATATCCTTTAGGTGTTTGCATTCTCACAGTTTTGCCTTGTCTCAATGGTCTGAGAGGTTTGCTGGACCTGTGAACTTTTGTGACTGAAGTTTTTTCAAAAGTTGAGCCTTGGTCATTCTACAGTTCTTTACATTTGGCACTAACAATTGTTTACTGATTGGGAAAGTTGTTCTAGTCTGTCTAGACATTATACCTTGAGCAAGTGAACCAAGCAAATTATCTTGTGGAATATTTCTGAGATTGAGTAAATCAAGAAAGAGATTGGTACCATCTCTCTTGGATTTTTCCAACAACTGTTTTGCACTTTGAACTGCATGTTCAGCTAACCCATTGAACTGTAGATACTCAGGACTTCTAGTAACATGGACAAAGTCCCTGAGACTCAACAAATTTCTTAAACTGCTGACTTGGAAACTATGTGCCATTGTCAGAAACGACTTTGCACAGACTACCATGGACAGAAAAAATTCTCTTCAATTTTATGATGACAGTGCTAGATGTCAAATTAGGAAGAAGGTCAATTTCAAACCAATTCAAATAAAAGTCTACTAACAAGGCAATTCTGACCATTCCATTTGAAAATATCAGTAGCAGCCATCGACCATGGTAATTCAGGAATGTGGTTTAGCTGAAGTGGTTCTTTTTGTTGGTACAGTTCAGTACTATTGCAAATAGAACATGCTAGAGTTTTCTCCATTATATCTTTGACACATAAGGCCAAAATACTATGCCTCTTGCCCTTCTTTTGTTTGAATCAGTTCATGGGTGACCACAATGCGAAAGTTTGATATATTCCTGTTGTAATGTGGTAGAAATTATCACTTTAGGATCTTTCATGATGATTCCATCTTCCATCATGATGAGTTCATCTCTATAAGGAAAATACTTCTGAATGTATAGTGGTAAACTAGTTTGTCGTGCTGGCCATCCTTGACTGATAATGTTTCTCATCTTCTGGAGAATTGGGTCTGAGGCTGTATGATTTCTGAGTTCATCGAGATGTGATGAGGAAAAATTTCTGACTTCCATGACTTCAAAGTCTGCTTTCTCATTTTTATGCTGCTCTATTTTCTGTCTGGGCGCTCTTCTCAAAGCATCTGCAAAGCAGAGATATTTGCCTTATGTATAGACCATATTAAAATTGTACTTCTGCAATTTTAACATCATGCCTTACAATCTTGCTGGGGCTGTATGTATTTTGTTTTCAGAATTGTCACTAAAGGTTGGTGATCAGTCTCTACTTGAACTGGTGTTCCATAAATATACTCATGGAACTTCAAACATGCAAATACTACTGCCAAAAGCTCTTTTTCAATTTGTGCATACTGCATTTCAGTTTGGGTTAAAGTTCTGGATGCATAGGCTTCTGGAATGCCTTCCTGAAGGCATGCTGCACCAAGACCATACATTGAAACATCACATGAAAGAGTTAGAGGTTTGTGAACATCATATTTTAATGTGGGTGGACTGGCAATTTTCTGTTTCAAAATATCAAATGCTTTGGTGTTGTTACAACTAGGACCAGTTTACATTTTTGCATGTCAACTCACAAAAGGGTGCTGAAACACTTAGGTCTGGGACAAACTTTCCTAAATAGTTGATCATACCAAGAAAATCTTGTAAAGATGCGACATTGTCAAGAACTGGCATCTCAAGAACTGCTGCCTGCTTAGCTGGATCTGGTTGTAAGCCAGAACTGGTAAACAAATGACCTACATAAGTTACTTCTTTCAGCTTGAATTTGCATTTCTGAGGATTCAGTTTAAGAGTGACCTCACATGCACGATCTAGAACTTTCTTTAGGTTTCTGTCAAGTTCATCTTCACCATTGCCCCCTATGATTATGTTGTCTACTATGATAGCACATGGATAACCTGACGACTAGGGAACCAGAACTATACAATAAGACTCCAAAGAAACAAATTGCAGCCAAGGACAGGACCTCAAATGGAAACAGTTCTCTTTATTGGATACAACCACAATAAACGTTAAGTGCTTTCATCCCCCATAAAATTACATGGGACTTCTTCAGAACAAAAAACATCTGCATAGATCAGGTTTAAATATTATTCAAACACATACTCAACCAATCAAAATTAAAAAACAATAAAACAATTAAAAAACATTAACCCTCAATGTGCCTGAGCTTTAGTAAACAATATATACATTCAGGCCAAGGTACTCAGATGCGTTTAGCTTTAATTGCCATCTTAGTTCACACAATTCTAAGTGCCAAGGGATGGTGTTACCAGGGTTAATGTTTTTTAATTGTTTTATTGTTTTTCACAGTGAACACTCCAGACATTTTGGGTACTTCGAATAGCTTTAGTTAATGCAAAAAAGTAGTACATTGTGAAAAAATATGGTCATTTTTACCTTTCCATACATTTTAATACTTATGAAAATATTTTGAACACTTTCATATTTATTTTGAATACGTTTATCAGCATTTCAGAATTTCAGACATTTCATTTATCTTGGTAATTATTTCAAATGTTTTGAATTCTTTGCATAATGTATGGTGACTGAAAAATCATTTAAATGAGTTTAAGTACTTTGAATTACCATTGACCTGTTTGTGAGTTCACTCTTGTATGTTTCTTCTCTTTTAACTTCGTGTGTCATGGCTTGTGTATTGCTTCAACTCATTTCCTTTTCTCAACTCAGATCCCATTCTGGCACCATGTTGCTTGTCTCATGTATTCAGGAAGAGACCGTGAAGCGGTGTATGGGTTCTAGATATTTATTGTACATAAACACATCAGGATTGGCAACTGAAAATTACATTTAAGCTAAATGACTGACTCATTACTTCAGACACACTCGCATGTGCATCTCCATTCATGTCTGCATTCTGCATTCTGGTTGACTGCACAAAATGGCACTGTTCTTGCCCATGCTCAGATTTATATATGCACATGCTGTTTAGCTACAGTGGTTGACTAGGAACATTATTTTCAATGATCTACAACTATCACTTTTGTATGAGGGTGCCCCAAAACAGTATTGCCAAGGACTGGTGAAGTCAAGCAGCTATGTCACTGTACCCTCTGTGTTTCTGGAATGTGAGTAAGTTGGCCACCCAAGATCATCATTTTCATAGTAAGTTTTAATAAGTTTACATATGTTTTTACATGATTCTTACGTAGATACGTATTTATTTATTTATGCACCTTGCTGCTTTACATGACAGCAAGTCGGTTCTTTTATTAATATTTTATGGGTTTTTTACCAACATTAAATGATCTTTGTGTGATGTTTATTTATTTATAAGGCTTTTATGGATGCCTTTTGTAGGACGAAATATGTCGCTCTCATGACTTGAAACTGTATTTACATTAGTGCAGAACATTCTGTTCACTGGACAGAAAGAGAGTAACCAGGATGTAACAACAAGGTTACCACCATATATACTAAAGTTATGTTTTTAACATATTCATGTTTTTCTTATATTCATGTTTTTATATATTCGTGTTTTTATTCTGTGTCTGCACTTTTGTTTTATACATTTGTTCCTGATTTGCTCAGTTGGATATGATATTGTTTAGGATGCCATGTAACAAGATCCCAACTGACATTATGTTAAGGTTGGAACAGAGTTGATTTACGTTCCTAAGTTATACATAGATAGAGAGGTTCCCAGTGTTTTTCTCTCTCGTTCCTTTTTGGTCAGTAAACACAACTCCTTGAGTGTGCAGGACAGGACAGGCTTTATCACAATTCCTTGTAGAAGAAATTTTTAATAGCATTTTTAACAGCATTTAGTATGTTAATCTATATATGTATATTTTCACATATTTTTAAGCAATACTCTTTAGTTTAGAGATTTGTTAAAGCAGAATCAACAGCTTCATAGCATGTTGAGTCTGAACCAGCTTTTTTGCTTTTTGTTTCTTTGCCTCTATGTCTTTAGTTGTTTAACTCTGATTGATTGATTGGAGCAGATGTTTGGTTTTCAGGTAGATTGCCTAATTGCTTTCAATTAAAGAGTTTTACTCATGTAGAGTATATAAGCATTGCCTGCCAAACTTTTTATGTAAAGGATCTGAAGAAGCGTGTCTGTCACACGCGAAAGCGCTTGTCCAAATAAATACTTCGTTTTATCCATTTATTGTGGTGGTCCGACTCCAATTTGTCTTCATACACCCAAGATATTCCCTGCATGGTAACAAAGTGGGGACATGACATCAGCACCTGAAGGCACTAGTGAGATATCCTACTATTAGTCTATGTAAACTGCTGAACATTCATCTACAGGATCAAAATATAATAGACACTGGGAGGGAAGCCCTACTTCAGAGCTTCTGTTTGCCTGGCTTGGACACCCATGAATTCAAGACTTGGGTTGCTTCTAAAACTATCTGGACCTACAAAGCTGATGTAAGTATTTTTTGCACTTCCTCTAACTATTTCTGTGGTATTCAACACTTCTGTGCTGCACTTATTGATTTTCTTGAATTTATCACTGTTTCTCAGCCTGCACTTGTTAAAGAAATGCCATCTGTTTGTTACTGTACTATTATTAGTTTATTTTAACAGTACTCTGATATTTTCTGGCCCCCTCTAATACTGCAAAAGTCGTGCTGAGTTTGCCAAAATATTTCTAAGTTTGGGCACTTTTCTTCTGTATCTGTGAACATTTCTCAGGGTTTGTGAACTTATTTCTGAGGATTCCCGATAATGCACGAGTTCTGCCTTTTGTTGTGAAGCATTTGTTACTGCACTTGAGCTCAAAACCAGTTTTTTTATCATAAAGTTTTCTTTGTTTTACACTCTAGTGGAAGAAGAGGGCTGATTCAATGCATCAGAGTTGGGAACTGGTGGTGGAAGTCTTATTGTGTGTTTATTTAATTGACCTGAGGCTTAACTGTGTAAAAGTCTGTCATCCTGCTGGTATATAAACCTTTACATATTTGTGACACTGTGCTCATTTATTCAGAACTTCCTTGTGTTTGGCTTGGGCACCTTTGACTACAAGGCTTAGGTTGTTCTAAAGGGTCTACTTCAGTTTGCCTAACGCTTAACTGAGTAAATCCCTATTCATCAAAAGCTCAATTAAGCAAACAATTTTAGTGAAATCTTTCACAGGGAAATGATGTGGCTCATTGTTATTGGGTATTTACCTTTTGTACATTGTAGAGTGATCTCAGAGTTCATATATTTAGTTGGGAGGGTGGGGGTATAGCCCACTCCCCCCCAAACACTTTGCAGAATTGCACATTTTATTGTCTTTTTTACAGTCGGGAGCTGGCCCACTGGTTATTTTGCCTGGGAAAAGTTTCACTGAAATTGCTGTTCACTTTATTGAAATTTTGATTAATTGGGTTTGATGAATAGTGATTCACTCAATTAAGCATTTGACAATATGATATAGACCCTGTTCTAAAACCATCTAGATTTATAGAGCTAATATAAGTTTTTTTCAACTTGCTCTAACTCAGTGCTATTTAAGACTTCTGTGCTGCATTTATTGATTTTGTTGAATTTATTGCTGCTTTTCAGCCTGCACTTCTTAAAGAAACACCATCAACTATGTTACTGTACTATTCTTAGTTTGTTTTATCAGTATTCTGATATTTTTTAACCTCGTCTGATACTGAAAAAACTATATTGAGTTTGGAAAAGTTCTTCTTTGTTTGCCAAATTTCTAAGTTTTGCAAAGTTTTTTGTGTTTATCGAAGTTTTCATATGTTTGCTGCTTTTTTCTGTATTTGTGAACATTTCTCAGTGTGTGTGAACTTATTTCAAAGGATTCCTGATAGTGCAGGAGTTCTGTGTTTTGCTGTAAAACATTTGTTATGGCACTTGAGCTCAAAGCCAGTTTGTTTTACAGTAAAATGGTTTTGTTGCACTCTGGTGGGAGCAGAGGGCTGATTCAACCCATCTGAGTTGTGAACTGCTGGTGGAAGGCTTATTGTGTGTTTATCTGATTGACCTGAGGGCTTAACTGTGAAAAAGGTTTTCATGCTACTGGTATAAAAGCCTCACATCTGTGTAATGTGCAAACATGGATACCTGTTTCTTGAATATCAGCAAACCTTTCCAGTTTAAAATTCTCTGTAGGAAATGCATTGCATAGTCTCACACTGTTCACAGCTGCTCAAAGAACTGTCAGTTTGTGCAGACAGCAGCACCACTGCAGGTAATCTGATAGTATACTACTAAACACTCTCACTTAGAACTTTAAGTGACTCTCCCCTACTCCTTCTCATCTACTAAGGATCTGGTATAATGGATAGGCTCTTCGCTGTTATCTGTTTCTGGTCGGGTGGCTATGGGTGTCCTGAGGCAGTGCAGTAACTGCTTCATGTTCACTGACAACCATTTCATTTTAGAACAAACAAACACACTGTGTGAGAGATGTAGATATGCAGTGTCACATACACACAAGAAAAATGCAAACCAGGTTGCTAGTGTTACACCCAAGACACTCACTTCCAGCACTAAGGAACAAATGCATAGATCCACATATGCAGAGGTACACACTTGTAATCTACCCAAGTCCCACAACCTCCTAAAAGCATCTCTTAGTGGCCCCATGCACACTCAAAAAAGACAGCATGTCACACAACACATAAGCCTGAAAATCATAGTAGCCCTGCTTCCAAGCCCATCAGGCAACACACTGCATAGCCAAACATTCTGGTTATTGAGGATTCCTTTGTAAGGCATACTTATGTTCCCCTTACTAGGCTAAACAAGGTGAAGATCACAGTGAGCTGTCTGTCTTGAGCCAGGATTTGCCAGATCACACATGCACTTAGGTCTTTAAACCACAAGTATCAGCATAACATGGTCATAGTCCATGTGAGCATATACAACCTAAGATGTACCTCACTAGACTATACAAAGTGATACATGATTGAGCTCTCTGAATATGTGTTTCAGGTAAGTATGAATCGACTCTTGAGTAGCATCCTATCTTCACCAATGATGATGCCACAGTATAAGCAAAAAATAATTGACTTCAACAATTGGCTTAGTTTCTGGTGTCACGAGGGAATCCAATATCTATCAGCCTGGGGAGATATGATCGACAAATCACTATACCTTACCAGAGATCATTTGCACTTGTCATCACTTGGCTTCTAGTTACTGGTAAAACTTTTTATCTCCCCATAGTGCCTTTATTAAGCCATGCCAAGCTTTTAAACTCTCCAACTTAACAAAAATCGCTCATTACTACCTGAAAGTACTGCTGCTCAATGCTAGGAGTCTAAATAAAAAAAAACTGCACTCCCTGGAAGCACTCCTCACCCTGGGAGTACAGACATATGTGCAATCACAGAAATGTGGTTCAGAACCACAGAGATCACCACAGCTGTCAAAGGCTACAATGCCTTTCATACATTTTAATCTGTCTTAGTTCAGAATAAAACAAAGGGAAGATGTGTCTCAGTGTTCATAAAGGACAAGTTCTCTGCTAGACTAGTCCAACAACATGACTCACTTGAGCTATTCCATGCCCAACTAACCATAGCTTTGACCCCCATCATATCCTTCCTAGCTACAGACCCCCCCAACACAAATCTGAAAAATCACACCTCCTACCTCAACCTACTGGAAACACTTAACATTAAGCCTAACACCACACTTATGGGTGACTTGAACTACCCATCCATAAACTGGGAGACTTATATGACCCATAATTCACTTGCTCAGAGGTTTTTGGACTTCAGTGCAAACACCCTGGAGCAATTAGTTAACTCCCCAATTAGAAGCACAAATATCCCAGACTTAGTACTCATGCTTCCCCCTCCCATGCATTAACTCCCTTTGGTAATATGTGACCACAAATTATCTCCTTTAGTATTAAACTAACCTTGAATCACCAACAAATTCCAGACTTGTAAAGAACTTTACTAAGGCCAACTACCCCAAACTAAGTGACAGCTTATTAAACTTCCAAGCTCCACTGAATCTGGACGACAGTGAGGCCTACTCTGAGCTGTACACAAAAGCACTGTACAACTACAATCATAGCTGCATAGAGGAGGCAGTACCTGTCTGAGTCAAATCTATGATTATTGGCAAAAATAAACCACCCTGGTGGACCACTAGCATAAATAAGTTATTCAACAAAAGGAAAAAAATCCTCTACAAAGCCACGAAAGAACAGACAAAACAGTGCAAAAAGACACTCATCAGTCTAAACAAACAAATTAGAGTACTAGTCAAATCGGCCAAAGCAACCTATGAGGCAAAGACAGCCTCCCAGTTGAAAGATAACCATGAAACTTTTTTTAATTATGTTCATAACTTCATGGCAAACACCCAGCAATGTGCCAAGGCAAGCATGAATCGCAACACTTACACCCATTCTAAAAGTATAGCAAATCTGCTGTCTGACAAGTTTAGTCCAAACTTCTTTCCCCATTACCTCCTACCACACCCAAAGAAATACCTGCAACCATCCCACTACTGGTCATTACGAGGAAACATGTCCTTACTGTACACACCAAATCCAAAAACACAGCCTCCCTGGGTCCTAACAACATTCCAGGATGCTTCTTAAATAGCTTAAAACAGGAGCTATCACCATCTTTAACCACAGCTTCCAGATGGGCTTTGTCCCAGAGGAATGCAGCACTGCAGCAGTTGTCCCTATGCACAAGGGCCCCCCCATCAATTGAACTAACATCCATAAGTTTGACCAGTCTTACCTGCAAGGCCAAGGAGAGAATTATCATGGATGTGATCAATAATGAGATAGGAAACTCTCCAAAAACTAGATCTGACCCAATTTTGCTTTGTCAAAGGGAGGTCTTGCCTGCTCAGTCTGATGGACTTCTTCAAGAAAGTCAACAGGGCCATGGATGAGGCGAAAATGGTACACACCTCTTATCTAGACCTGGCCAAAGCTTTCAACGCAATCTCCCACTCGGGGGTCAAAGAGAAACTTACTGAGTTAGACATAAACACCTACATTGTCAGATGGATAACTAGCTGGCTCACTGACAGGATGCATTGTTGTCCAGATAGTTGAATCCACTTCCTATAAGAAACCTGTTACTAGTGGTGTCTCACAGGGCTCAGTGTTGAGACACCTCCTGTTTGGTACATACTTTTCTGAAGTGAAGACCAGTGTTGGGGACCACTGGATCACCAAGTTCGCTGATGACTGCAATCTTGAGCAATCACTGAATCCCCAAATGATGCTGACATACTACAAACAGGTCTAAAAATGACAAATGACTGGTGCCAAAACCATGGTCTGAGACTAAATGCTAAAAAAAATGCGTAATCATACCATTCAGTAAATCAGATATCCCTGCAAATTATAATATTGATAGCACACCCCAAAAAGTAGACTCAGTGGTGAGGGACCTAGGAAGGCAGATAGACAGTAACCTAAACGTTGACCACCAGGTAGCTACAGTAGTCAGGAAATCCTTCTGTGTGGCTCAGACTTATAAGTAAGGGCATGGCATCAAGATCAAAGGAAGTCATAGTACCATTATACTCGGTCCTCACCAGGCCCATAATTAAGTAAAGTGCTTCCTTCTGCATGTACCTAACTAGGAACTCACACCAGTTATAGCAGCAGCAGAGGTTTCTCACTAAAAAATACAAAGCGTAAGGCATGTTTTCTGCAGACTGACTAAAGACCCTAACCCTTTACCTCATCTAATATTGTTTATTGAGAGGAGACTTATGCCTGACCAGTGAGACATCTTCTGATCCAGCTCTGATGAAAATGTTACATATTTGCTACAGAAATTATACAAGGGATACCCATTCCATGGACCGGAACTTTACTTGCAAATCTAACAGAACTTGCTGGATAGACAGATTCATTTCCCAAAGGCTACCTCATCTATGGAATAAACTTCCTATCTTCATAAAACCAAACTTATCCCTCACTCTCCTCAAAAAGAATTTGGATAAATGGATTCAGAACCTCATACGGACAGAGGCAGTCTATAAAATGACTGAGGGCTCCAACACTCAAAGACCCACTACCCTGATACTACTCCGTCTTGTATCTGGGGAATTAAAATGTAATATTGTCAGATCCTGCATAGTATTGGCTAGGCTTGTAAATCTTCTTGTGCCATTATGCTAGTAATCACCTATGAACCTAAGAACCTATGAGGGAAACAGTCATGACTTGTAGAAAGAGCAGTCATGGCTAGGGAGCACCACCTAATGCATGTTGTACAAAAAAGGGAAGAGGACTTCAGTGATCTGGATTTCTTGCATGGAGCCACTGGCTATTATCCCCTCTACATGTCTTTGGCTTGTGTTTACACTAAGCAATCTGTTCACTCCTTTTCTCAAATTATATTTATTTATTTATTTATTTAGTTGACATTCGTTGACTGGGATAGTCTGACTGAGCTTTCACCCTTTGTCAGTGGAGGCTCAAGTAGAAAAGCTCCACAGCACAAAGTATACAACAGAATTTCCACAATACAAATTAAACAAGAAATACATACATAGTGCAGGTTAAACAATTAAGAATAAAATAACAGTCAACGAATTAATATTAAGTACAGTATTATGCTAAAAATATATATAATAAAAACACAATATAAGTTAATATAATATAAAGTCAAAGATGAACAAAGTTGTGCAAGTAAGGGGAAATTTGGGAAAGAGGCAATTCAGAATGGAGGTGAGTATAGAGGAAGTGAGTAAGACACAAGTTAGAAAAGAAGGAGAATTAAGGTATATGTCTAAAAGGTAGTTATAGAAGTTAGTATGAGTTACAGTGTAAGGGGAAAATATACATAGGAGGTAGAAGAAAGAAGTAAAAGTGGAAAATGTCTAGAAGCAAGAAATTAATAAGGAAAGGAGAGAAGTAAATGATACTTGAAACAGAAAAGAAAAGGATGTCAAGAGGGATGATTGCAGTGACAAGTCCAGACATCTTTTTAGATATTTCCCCAAAGTTGTCTTGAACTCATGAAAATTGATCATATATCTGAGGAAGACATGAAGCTTATTCCAAGAAAGAGTAGGAAGGTAACTGTAGAGGTTTTGTCCTAAGGATTTTTTTGGGCTTGTGGATCTGTAGGAGAAATTGTTTAGAGCTTCTAAGGGAGTGAAGTGGGTTATAGAGGGAGACAAGTGAGGAAATGCTAGGGCAGGAAGTGGGTTTATTTAACATGGTGTGAATGATGAGAATCTGTATAGTTAAGAGGTGATTTGAAAACTCTACCCAGCTGAGAGTATGGAGTGCAAGACAGTGGTGACATTTTCGTGGCAGATTGGCTGCAAATCTGACAACTTTATTGTATGTAGCTTCAAGTTTGGATAGCAGAGAGGATTGAAAGTTAGTAAGGATTTGAGAAGAATTGAAGAGGTTAGGAAGAAGACAAGCCTGGGTGAAAGAGATTCTGGAGTTGGGGGTAATGGATTTTTTGTTCCTATATAGTAGGCCAAGTTTTTGGTTGTTTTTCTTTATATAGTGGTGTACATGGAAGTCAATTTTAAGTTGGTCATTGATAAGTACTCAAAGGAGCTTAGTGTGAGGTCCAGATGAGATAGGAGTGCTGTTAAGTGAAGATATGATAAAAGAGGATTTAAGATGAAAGAGAGATTTAAGTAGGAAAAGAAGGTGTTTTGTCTTTTTAGGGTTAAGCATGAGTTGGTTATTAGTAAGCCAAGCATCAGTGAGGTTGAAGGAGGTTTGAGTTAGGGTGAGCAGGTTTGAGGGATTGTTAGCAACGTTGATAAAAGTAGTAGAGTCATCTGCGTACTGTATGAAGAATGACTGAGGGCAGGACATGTGGACTTGACTAATAAAAATGTTAAAAAGAAGGGGGCAAAGAAGAGACCTCTGTGGGACTCCCATTTTTATAGGGAGGAAGGGAGAACGAGCTGAGATCCATTTACCGGCTTGCTGTCTGTTAGTGAAGTAGCTGGAAAACCATAAGATAGTATTGGGGAGAGAGTAAGTTGGGAAAGTTTGGAAAGAAAGATGGAGTGGAAGACTTTTGAGAGATCTAAAAATAGGCAGGAGACTAGTTTATTATAGTCTCTGGCTACTGAAATGGAGTTAGTAAAGGAAAGGAGAGCAGTGGTGGTGTTATTATGGGGGCAGAAGCAATGCTGAGTAGGGGAAATACGATTTTCTTGAGTGAGGTAAGACATGAGTTGCTTATGCACATAGTGCTCAAGATTTTTGGAGATGGGATAGAGAGTATAGCGATTGGGCAAATGTTAGAGAGTTCTACTGAGTTTCCACCTTTGTGAATAGGTATGATGTGAAATTTCTTCCAGAGATTGGGGACAGAGGATTCACAGATAGAGCATTTGATTAGTATAGAGACTGGGTATGCTATAGAGTTGGCAGCAGATTTTAGGAAGAGAGATGACAAGTTGTCTGCAAAAGGGGAGGAAGGTTTAAGTTTGAGGAGACAAAATTTAATATAGCTGAAAGGGATAGGCTTTAGGGAGAAAGAGCAGTTTTAAAGTTCAGGGGTGGAGGGAAGGAGGGTGGTTGTTTGTGTTGGATGTTGGCATGAGTTTGCTGATGGTATCTATAAAGAAGGTATTGAAAATGGAGTCAGTTTCTTGTGGTGAGTTGTTTGGGTAGGGGTTAGGTGTTGAGGGGTTACCAAGGTGGATAATTTGGTTGTTGGTGTACCAAGAGTTTTTGGGGGTTGTAGGTTTGGTTGTCAGAGGTGTGTGGTAGAAGTTCTTTTTATGTAAATTTATGTGTGTTTTAGCTGGGTTACAGAGTTCCCTATATTTTTGAAAGTGGGTTAGTGATTTTTGTTTTCTTCCAGTGTTTCCATGCAGATTCTGCTTAGAATGAGGGATATGGTTGATTTGGAGTGCCAGGGGATGAACATGATTTGACTCTAACAATCCTAGGAGGGGCTAGGGAGTATAGAATGTTTAGGAAGATAGTGTTGAATTCAAGAAGTGCATTGTTAAGAAAGAGGTAATAGAGGCACAACCAGTCAATGGAAGATAGATAGTTATTGAAAGTCTTAGGGTTGAAGTTATCAAGTTTATGGTTTTCCATAAATTTGTGAGAATGATGAAGGTGGGGGAGAATCTATGAATGCAAATAGGAGAAATATCACTAATTGATTCTGGGAGAGAGTCAGGGTGGTGGTAAATGATGGAAGAAGAGATGTGGTATTAGCAGGTTTGTGAAGAAAAGTGGGAGAGGAAATAAGTTAGGTAAAGCCAAACAGCTGTAGTGAGGTGGTTGAGGAGCTAAAGATGAGGTCCAGCTGCCAATTAATATTGATATCACAGAGAATTATAGTTTTATTATGTATAGTGTCAATGAAGAATCTGTTCAAGTAAGGGAATGTTATCTCAAGGGTACATAGATAGTAGCAATAGTTACAATTTTGTGATTGTTTAGTTTACAATTAGCCATAATAAGTTCAGCTGAGTGGAAAGAGGGGGTGGGTTAGGAAGGAGGGATAAGGTTAGGTGGTCCAAGTACATGATGGCAATACCCCCTCCTTTTTGTGTGTACTGTCATAGCTTAAGATATTGTAGCCAGTGGGAAGAAAATGAATGTCAGTGTTATCTGGTTTCAACCAAGTTTCTGAGATAGAGATTACGTCTGGGGAGTATCAAGCTATCCAAGAGTGAAATTCAGTTATTTGATTAAGATTGTTGTGTATATTGATTGAATAGACAGAGAGATGTTTGAGAGTAGGGTATTGTTGCTGCAGAGGTCTACAGGTTGCGTAAGAGGGAGTAGATGAGTTGTTGAATGGGCCAGGGTTGGAATGAATGTCACCTGTGAGTATAAGGGTGTTAGAGAGATGAAGTATAAGTGATGTAATGGAGTAAGATTGGAGAAATTTTAATTTTTATCTGTACTGAGGAAGGCAATTGGGAGGAAGTCTTATTTTGGGGCAAGCTGTTCACTGTAGGAAAGGAGAGAGGGTGATATGGTATATGAGTAGTGTTTAACATGGAGGATATAGGGGAGTTAGGGTAAAGGTGAAGCTGAGTATGATAAGAAGTGAAGTGAGAGAGAAAAATAACAGAAGGGATAACAGAAATGGAGGTGCATAGTGAATGGGGCAGAATAAGGTGTGAAGGATGGTTAGTGAATAGGGTGTAGCAGTTGAATGGTTTAATGTGGTGGCGGGGAATGGGATGAGTGAGTGTGGGAGGTAGGTGCCAGACAGTGTATAGGTTAAAGGGAGGGGTTTGGGTAGTAAAGAAAGGATTGGATTAGTTGAGGAATAGGGAAGTAAGAGGGTAGAGGGGGTAGGCTAAAGATGGATAGGTATAAAGGAAATCAAAGCAGGGGTGGGTGAAAATGGGGGTAGGGTAGAGGAGTGGAGTGAGCCTGAGTGGAGCGAGGGTGAACGCAGCAGGTTGGACCATTACCTATTTGTGGCTAGAGATACAAGAAGAAGAAAAATGAAAAACAATCTGTAAGTAGCTTTAAAATGTCCTAAGTTGTAGGAGATATAGACAAAGGAGAGCAATAGTGTTTGTATTTGGGAAGCTTTTAGATTGTTGTTTGTTTTTGAATATGCAGATTTATTACTTTCGTGATAGTGAAAGTAAACTATAAATTAGAAAATGAATAAGATATAAATTATATCAGAAGATATCTAAGATAAATTGTCAATAGAGCAAGCTAAGACTGAAATGGCAGATGAAACAAATGTAATTAATACAAAATAGTCAGTGGGGCTCAAGGAGAAAAAAGAAAAGTAAGCTTAAAAATATCCTTAAAACTACAAGAAAAGAGAGATGGAGAGTTTCAGCTGTCCCAAATATGTCCTAACATAGCAGATAAGAAATGTGGAAGATATGGGGATGCCAGAAAAGGATAAGGAGGGTGACAGAGTGCTTCAGTGATGAAATGCTGTAGAAAATAAGGTAATTGTAAGTGACTGTCTATTATTTATTTATTAACAAATTTTGTGGCTTAATAACATTGTTTACATTTTCAGGAAGCTAGCAACCTACATAGGCACTTGAAGGGCCAGTATTCCTGAATTATACCTTTGGTGGGAGAAACCAGTGTGTACCACTAAGTCAAAGTATGTTTCCTGAGACTGATGTGGTTGCAGGCAGAGGCAGAAACCTAAAGAGAAAAATAGAAAAAGGGAGACAGTTATAATTATAAATACAGTAAACAATTGTGAATAGGAGGACAGAGGCAATGGTGAAGAAATAAGAAGATTAGAGGTTATTATTAAATGTAAACGGAAAACAGAGTTGAGTCGAATAAGTTAACAGAGTTATAACAGATGACAAATCAAATAAAAACATATTATGTGCAGCATTGTTCACATAAAAGTGGCTATTCTTTTGTCTTAAACAAATTTTAAGTAGCAGAAATATATTACAACAAGTAGCTGGACCAATAAATCGTTCACTTCAAAATAGGTAACTAAAAATAATTAAAGCAGGCAAAGTATACATCAGTGTAGGAACAGTAGCTGGGTGAATAAGTCTAATAACATTCTTAACACAGTGGCATTTGCAAAAGCCTGTCTTTAGAAACATAGGTTAAAACAAATGTTCCAAGACCATGAAGCCACTACCTAAGTAATTGCAAACAATTAATAGTTACATTAAATTAGACATTCATAAGCTAGCAAAACTGAGAACATTAAGGAAGCAGGCAAAATCCACTGCAGACATAAAAGCCTTAGAATGACAAATAGTGTTATTTAAATCCTTTATGCAAGGGTTATAGCAATGCATTTGCAATCATGAAGCAGACGCTAAAAACTCCAAAAGAATGCCACTTGATAACAGCTATTACTAAAACAACTTACCGCTTGAAAATACTAATAGACTTTCAAAAGCAGTCCAAAATGATAAACAGCATAAAAGCTCAGCAGGGATTATGAGATGCTACTAAAAATCTCTAAAGCAGCTGCTCACATCACCAGTGAATTACTTGCAAATGGAAAAGAGAACATAATGTAAAAATGGCACAGGATGCCGATAGTCACTGTTTAAGATGCACAATGCATCATGAGAGGGTGTAAAGTGAAAGAAAATGAAAGAAAAAGGCAAGAAGGTATGTTATGATGGTTCCATGGTTCTTCTAATGAATAAGGAATGTTTGGACCATTAATCATTTCTGGCTAGAGATACAAGAAGAAAAACAAAAAACAATCTGTAAGTAGCTTTAAAATGTCAAGTTGTAGGAGATAGAGGCAATGGAGAGCAATAGTGTTTGTATTTGGAAGCTTTTAGTTTTTTGTTTGTTTTTAAATATGCAGATTTATTACAGTATTGTTGGTAGTTAAAGTAAACTATGAATTAGAAAATGAATAAGATATAAATTATACCAGAAGATATCTAAGATAAATTGCCAGTACAGCAAGCTTATACTGAAATAGCAGATGAAAAGAATGTAATTAAGACAAAAGAGTTAGTGAGGCTAAAGGAAAACAAAGAAAAGTAAGCTTAATAATATCCTCAAAACTACAATAAAAGAAAGATAGAAGGGGTAATTCAAAAAAGCTTACACAGAGCTAATCTTCATGTAAGCATAGTGGCATGGCTCGAACATGGAGTTTGGAGGCTGTGCGATCCAGGAAACAAGACTGGGGGTGTGCATGAGCCTCCCAGCACTGTTCAACCATGAAGGTGATTGCAGAATGTAAATCACCTCATTTGCTGGTGAAAACCATACAAATGAGGTGATTTACTGATCCAAGAAGCAGACAGGCATCCGTGTAGGAGCCGTGTCTGCATTAGAAATGTATGGGGGAACTGATCATGTATCAGACTGCAAAAAATGGGGCTATGGCAACTAAAATTATAGCATGTATTAGTTGCATCAGGCATGCCAATGGCCAAAGCTATGGCCACTGGCATTTAAAACTGATGCAAAATATTAGAAATCAAAAGTTAATTTTTCCTGCACATATGCCATGTTTAAGTGGAGGGCAGAGGTGCCCAAGTATGGGATCTGACAATAAATAAAATGTTAAAAGGGGATTATTTAAGCTAAAATTAAACACCCATTATACTAGCCAGCATGGAGACTCATACAATGGCAGGTAACAGTGGTTGCTAAGGACATAGGCTGTTGTGTAGTGCTGTAACTAGGGTATAGGTAATTAGGTGTATGCAAATGAGCTAAGTTTACAGAATAGCAAAATGGGCCACCGTGTCTCCAGGTACCTAACCATGTAGGGGCTACAATGTTGTGGTGTAGGCAGAAGAGGCAGCCGACATGAAAAGAGGATGTGTCATGCTTTGTGTAAGCACGTTGGAGCTCCACGGCTTCTGTTTGCATTCAGCTAAGGACAGTGAAGCAGGGAGGTGTGTCTGATGCTGCTTAGCTGTGCTTAGCTGGTGAGAGAAATGCTGAGTGTGCTCATGTACAGGGGGTGGTCCTTTCTGCTCAGCGGTGTCTCCACTAGCTCCATTGGTTAAAAATGGAGGAAATTAGAAAAAATAAAAAAAGGAAATAGCAGACAAAAGGCAGTCAATTATAAATGACTAATAAGGCCTCTGCCACTCACAGTGGGACCTTCAAACCCCTCAATAATGTAGCTGACAAGTGGAATATATCATAGCCAATCACACAGGCTGCATCTGCAGCACACCAGTATAAAGTATGCAGGCACCCTTCAATCTGATTTTCCCACATACTCTACACTATTGAAGTACACACTTGGGAATTTTAACTGACAAATTGATAGGGGCTGCTCCTGCTTTGCTACATCTCTACATGCTACAGACTGAGTGTGGTGATGAGGATGATGCTGACAACTGGCCCAGACTGAGGAGGAGAAGAGTGTTCAGACCCAGAGTAACCTTTCAGGAACAACATGAGCTAGAGATAGTAGACCACTAAAGGGTGGACAGGGACATCCTCCAGCAACTCACTGAGCTCTGCCGCCCTCACCTCAGACCCAGAGCCAAGAAAGGGGAACCCATCCCAGAGGAAACAAAGGTATGTGTAGCCTTAAGAATACTAGCTACAAGTACTTTTCAAAGACCTACTGGGGACATTATGGGGGTCTCACAGGCATCCACACCCAGAGTACTCCACCAGTTCCTGGATGTCCTGCTAAGACATGCCAGGGAGCACATTTAATTTATCCAGCACCCCTGAGGAGAGGACCAGCAATATGCATCTATTTCACCATGTAGCACACTACCCAGAGATACTGGGTGCCATAGACTGCACTCATGTCCACATCAAAGGACCAAACTGTGAAGAGGGTAAAGTCTACGTCAACTGCAAGGGCTATCACTCCATCAACTGCCTGGTCATGTGCAATGCCCAGGGCATTATCATCAATGTGTGTGCTGGCAGTCCTGGCAGTTATAATGACTCCCACATCTGACACACCTCACAGCTGTACCAGGAACTTGCCGGGGGGGCATCCCATATGACCATCATGTGGGGGATGCTGGCTATGCACTGGAACTGTGGATGATGACACCCACCAGAAATGCACACACACACACACACACACACACACACACACACACACACACACACACACACACACACTAAAGAATGCCATAATGAGGCACATGGGCAAACTAGGAACATTGTAGAGCATGTGTTTGGGCTGCTCAAGTCACGTTTCCACTGTCTTGACATATCTAGTGGAGCCCTGCAGTACTCTCCAGCCTCATGTGCACACATGTTCATAGTATATGCCATGCTACACAATATGATTCTGCAGAAACAGCTGCAGCAGGAACATCACAAGGAAGGGGGACACAGCCCCCCCACCATTGCCAAGGTCCCCACAGGCCCAGGAGGACTCGGAGGAGGAACCCCCTCAGCCTGTCCCTGTAGGCAGACATATGCATGCCCATTACTCCCTGGCCTTGGCAAAGACACAACACATAGCACATACACTGACATCCTAGAGACCCAGGGACTGACACCTCTCTCTGACTCACATACACAGTAAAAAGGATGCAACACACATCACACTACCTGCACCTTACCATGTATAGCCTGTGTACTGCATGCATCTGACAAAGTCAGCCCTGAAGCAGTGTCCTTACAACTGCCCCAGGCACAAGGTAAGTCACTCTTCTTAACAACTAATGAATGGAGTAGTATGTCATGGTATCATATCTATGGTATCACTGCATGTATGCAAGGGAATGGGGTGGCCTACTGGGATAGCAGCAAACTGACATGTATGTGGGAAAACAGGAAATGTCCACAAATACTGACTTCCACAGAATATGCAGTAGTCTCTAGGTGACAGAACCCACTGCAGTATATGTGGGGGGCTAACAAACTGCGGGGACATAGGTCATATTCACGGATGTCAGTGGAGTCCCATACACACCTCTCAGCCTCTCCCAGCAAGTCTGCTGTACAAAGCCATAAATAAGTGTGTAGCAAAGGGCCACAAATAGGGATAGTTATGAAATATTGTTCTGACAAACTTAGACAGTGATATTACAACAGGTTTTGCTGTTGCATTATGTCTCTGAAGTGTAAGAAGTCTAAAACTCAAATGTCTGTCATTACTTTCTAACTCTGATCTGTAATGATATGCCAGTATTTTCCAAGCCAACCACAATATTGTGCTAAATGGACCCAAAATATGAAACAAACATCTGGACAGTCTGTGGTAAGTTGTACAATTGAGAGGTATGCCCCTCCCCCAACACACCTGTGTTCCCATAGAAATGCAGTAACATTTATGTTTGTAGGGTAATAGCAGCAGACCACACATTCCCACGGCTGTCCAAATCAACTTGCTAACTTGTTCCGTGCCCACAATATGCAGGGGTCAATGTGCTATGTCTGTGCATAGTTAATAATGTCAGGAAGTAGACAACACTTATTGTTGGTTGTTGTGGTTTAGTTGTCTAAGTACAGTACTGTGGTTGACAGGGTCCGTGGTACCAGACTGGCCATGCCAGCTATTTTGCATGTCAGCTACACCTATGGTTAGAGTTGTACACACTGCCCAGAAGGCAATATTTGTTACTGCAGGAAAGCTGGTCAATGGAGGGACAGGAGGCCACACATACAACAGGGACAACTTGTAAATATTGCACTTACAAACATAGAAAGTTGTTAGAATAACAGCTGTTTCAGTAGCATGAATTCTCTGAAGGTCAAGAAGTCTGAAACTCACATATCTGTCTTTACTTTCTAACTTCAGTGTGTAACATATTCACCATTAATTGCCACACAACCTCAATATTATGACAAATGGGCCAAATTATGAGCTAAACATCTGTACAGTATGTGAAGATGTGCACACGTGAAAGGTATGCCCCCCTCCCCTCAACACACCTGTGTTCACATAGAACTGCAGGAGCATCTATGTCTGTAAGGTGATAGCAGCAGGCAACACATTGTCAGGGCTGTCACAATCAACTTGATAACTTGTTCCCTTTCTGCAATATGCAGGGGTCAATGTGCTATGTATGTTTGTGGTTAATAGTGTCAGCAAGTAGACATCATTGACTGGTGGCTGTTGTAGTTTAGTCATCTAACTACAGTACTGTGGTTGACAGTGCTTGTGGTTCCAGACTGGCCATGCCAGCTATTTTGCATGTCAGCTACACCTATGGTAGGGGTTGTATACACTGGCCAGAAGTCAATATTTGTTACTGCAGAAAAGCTGGACAATGGAAGGACAGGGGGCCACACATACAGACAGTACACAAGTCTGAATAACCTACACAGTACCTACTACAACAGCAGGTTGTGACAAGTCGACTGCCACAAATAAAGGCTGCCATGTCTCTGTGTCAGTACTAACAACAAGTATGTGGGCACCATCCATACCCATGGAATGACAGGGTGTCACAGAATGTCCACACATATACCTCATATACCCTGTTCTGCTTGTCACAACATTGCATTTGCGTAACAAACTATTGGCAAACCAATAAAGATTGATGTGAAAACAGCAATGACAGACAGTAGAGATGCAAATATTATCCCCAAAAGTAATTGCAAGCTAATACAAAGTCATTCCACCAACTGTGTAAGTTTAAAGAGCAATATTAAGAGCCTGCCCCCATGTCTGTGCCTGTGTCTGACTGTTATATAATGAGCCTGTCCAGATGTCCATCTGTAAGAATCTGACAGCTATGGCCAGCCTGTAACCTGACAATAACAGTGCAACACAAATCGTCTGAGGATCACAGCAAATCTGTAGGGCACAATAATGCACAACCTGCTAAACAGATACAGCCAGAGGTGTGAGGTCTGTAACCCTGTGTGTGATGTTACGACTTCTACCCCAGTCACACCATAACTACAAATACATAATAGCAGCAACTGTGGGCAAAGGCACTACAGAAGGACAAAGAGACACATATAAAGGGGAGGGGAACCACTGGCCAGACAAACATAGAATGTGCACACTAGAACAATTTCTGCTGTAACATAGTTCCCTGAAGTGTATGGGGTCAGTAAACAAATGTCTGTCAATGCTTCCTCACATAACTTGATACTGATCTGCCACTCACATACCAGAAAATCACAGTGTTATGTAGAATATACCACACATATTATGAAAAGCTCTTCTCAGTCCAATGCACTCTGTACCAACACTAGGATATGACTCAGTTAATAAGGATAGCACACAGACAGATGATACCTCACACAGTATATCACTGAAGTGCTGGACTGTTTGCACAGCTTCATCAGCCATTCAGCTTTTGCACACAAAATCCAGGACCAGACTACAGCTACCTCAGGAACGTCCAGAGTCCAGCTCTTACTATTGAAGGTCTTACTGGGCATGCTCTGTACAGCCCATGTAGAAACCCACATCTGACTTTACAATTCTATTGTTCAGATATGTCTTTGCATACAGACAGCTAGTTATACCTTAATTGAGTCTCCCCACCCCCATCAGACAGGATTACCCGCAGCTACATGGAGGTGGTACATAGGTGATATATCTGCATCTGTTGAGTGTGATAGGCATACATATGTATAGGTAACATATACAAATATATCAACTATAGACAGGCAGAGACAAGGGAGGGAGAGACAGAGATAGATAGAGAGAGAGAGAGAGAGAGAGAGAGAGAGAGACAGGGAGGCATAGATATATAGAGAGAGAGAGTCACCCAGAAAGGCATAGAGTGACATCCTCATGCAGACAGTTGCACACCAATAGCAATCGCTGACACTTGCCAGTATGACGGTGACTTCCATTGTGTAATAGTAGTCAGGTAGGGGTTGTAATCTCACCTCACCTGCCGTGTGCATGTGTGTGTGTGTGTGTGTGTGTGTGTGTGTGTGTGTGTGTGTGTGTGTGTGTGTGTGTGTGTGCATGTGTGTGTGTGCGTGTGCGTGTATGTGTGTGTGTGTGTGTGTGTGTGTGTGTGTGTGTGTGTGTGTGTGTGTGTGTGTGTTTGTACGTTAAAGTATTTTGGGGCCTTTGCCACCCAGTAGACTGCAAAACTGCCCTACTTTAAAGCCTTGCTGATGTCATTCACCTTACAAGTACCTTTGGACACTCTTCATCCCTATAAGCTCTGTGGTGCACGTGATAAATGCATAGCACTATAGTAGATATAAGTAGATATGCATGGGTTTAAATCTCAGCACTGGCAAGTGTGTGTGTGTGTGTGTGTGTGTGTGTGTGTGTGTGTGTGTGTGTGTGTGTGTGTGTGTGTGCTTGGTGGTTAAAGTATTTTGAGACCTTTTCCACCCAGTAAACTGCAAACATGACCTACTTTACAAGGCTTGCTGATGTCATCCTCCTTAGAAGTACCTTTGGACACTCTTCAGTCCTACAAGCTCCATGGCACAGGTGATAAATGTGTACAACTATAGTACATGCATCTAGATAGGTAGGGATTCTAATCTCAGTGCTGGCAACTGTGTGTGTTTGTAGGTTAAAGCATTTTGAGGGCTTCCCCACCCAGTACACTTCTCATTGCCCTACATTACAAGGCCTGCTGATGTCATTCACCTTAGAAGTACCTTTGGACACTTTTCAGCCCTGTAACCTCCGTGGCACATGTGATAACTGTGTAGCAGTATAGTATGAATAACTAGATAGGTAAAGGGGTTCAAGCTCAGCACTGGCAATTGTGTGTGACTGTATGTGTGTGAGACCCATATTCCTGTTTGTGTGGTTGTTGTAACATTTGAGGCCTGGTGTCCCTCCCCCATTGCATTACTTTAGAAGGCCTGCTGATGTCATTCACCTTAGAAGTACCTTTGGAGACTCTTCAGTCCTATAAGCTCTGTGGTGCATGCGATAATGGTGTAGCATTATAGTACACATAACTAGATAGGTAGTGGTTCTAATCTCAGCACTGGCAATTGTGTGTGACTGTTTATGTGTGTGTGAGATCCATATCCCCTGTGAGTGTGTTGGTTATATAATTTTGACGCCTGTTCCACCCTGGTGCCCCCCATTGCATTACTTTACAAGGCCTGCTGATGTCATTCACCTTAGAAGTACCTTTGGACATTCTTTAGCCCTCTAAGCTCTGTGGCATTTACAATAATGGTGTAGCACTGTAGTACAAATAACTAGATAGGTATGGGTTCTAATATCAGCACTGGCAACTGTTCGTGTGTGTGTGTGTGTGTGTGTGTGTGTGTGTGTGTGTGTGTGTGTGTGTGTGTGTGTGTGTGTGTGTGTGTGTGTGTGTGTGTGTGTGTGTGTGTGTGTGCGCGCGTGTGTGTGAAACCCATATCCCCTGTGTGTTAGTTATACGATTTTGAGGCCTGTTCCACCATGGTGCCCTGCCCCATTGCATTACTTTACAGGGCCTTATCATGTCATCAACCTTAGATCCACTGTTAGACACTTTCTAGGTATATAAGCTCTGTGGCATATGCAATAAGTATACAGCACTATAGTACTTACAAGTAGCTAAGTAGAGGTTTAAATCTCAATACAACCAACTATACTACTGTATATGTGTTTGTGTGTGAAGCATATCCCTTGTGGCTGTTGTGTGTGCTGGTTATACCATTTTAAGGTGTGTTGACCCCCTCCCCATGGCATTACTTTAAAGAGCCTGTTGCTGTCATCCACCTTACATGCACCGTGTGAAACTCTGCAGGCCATACCACTTATCTCTCCAGATGTGTGCAGAATGTCCAGATGTTTGTAACATATATGTGGCCCATGTCTCCTAACAACGGGGTTTTATGACACATCATTGGCAAATACGTGACAGTTGCTGTAGTTACACACATGTCAGCGTCAGACGTCATATCTGTCTGAAACATCATGGTGATGAAAAGTCTGTTACCCAATTGCTTGTCCAGGTTTGTAAGGGCAATATGTGAGAACAGTCACTATTTTTGGTGGTTTATCCCAACATCCATGAAAAAAATTCCAAAGATTAATTGGTTTAGGAGGTTGTGACTTATGTCCCTGGCATATATTCTCTGTGGCGCATGCAATATGTATGTAGCACTATAGTACATACAATTAGATAGGTAGGGGTTGTGATCTGATCATTGCCAACTGTGTGAGTGTATGTGTTTCTGTATGCATATCCCCTGTGGCTGTCTTGCTGTGTTTATGCAATGGTTATACCATTTTGTGTGCCTGTTCCACCCTGTTAACTCCCCCATTGCCACCATATTCTCGGCCCCTACAGATGTCATTCACCTTACAAGCACAGTTATACACTTCCTAACACAAAGGCAATTTGGCACATGCAATAGTCATGCCAGTCTGTATTCTACATAATTAGGTAGGTAGGTCTTCTAACTGGAAAGGTGTCAACTCTGTGTGCATGTGTTTTTCAATGCATGTCCCAATGCAGCAGTGTGTGTGTTTCAGATGGCTCTACCATATTAAGGGCCTGTGAACCCCCCATTGTCAATCCTAACAGCACCTGCAATTGTCACCCACTTGAATAGTATTGGCAGACACTGCAACACTATAGTAGCTCTGTGATGCTTGTGTTATGTATATAGCAGTATCATTTGTAAAACTAGGCAGGTAGAAATTCTACTATCAGCAAGGGCAGGTCATGAGTTTGTGTGTGTGTGTGTGTGTGTGTGTGTGTGTGTGTGTGTGTGTGTGTGTGTGTGTGTGTGTGTGTGTGTGTGTGTGTGTGTGTGTGTGTGTGTGTGTGTGTGTGTGTGTGTGTGTGTGTGTGTGTGTGTGTGTGTGTGTACATCCCCTTGCAGCTGTCTAACTGTGTTATGGACGCCAGCATAACTCTCAATGCCTCACAGAAAGACATCTGCCGAAAGTCATATGGAAATGTGGGGCAAAGACCAAACATTGAGCAGAACCTTCACATATTGCTGCGGCACGCATTGCAAGTAGATACCAGGACAGGTTGTGCATTTTAATGCACTTTCCAAACAGTATGTGTTGTTACATGACAATATCTGTTATTAATCTGTAATGTTAGTGTGTCATGACTTTCAAACAGTTTGCCAGAAAGCCACAATGTTATGACAAACGAAGGTCAAATTTGTGTCAAACATCTGGACAATATGTAGACATGTGTAGAGGTCAAAGGTATGGACACCATCTGTACCACCCTGCGGGTTGTAGTCCATGATTGCCTAGGTGTGACTTGTGATAACAACTGAAACAATAAAGAGGTCCCGAGAATGTAGGACAACAAACATTTCATACAGTTGTCTACTAATTGTCTAGAGCAGTTATTGCACATCACAAGCACTGTAATGTAATGTGAAATAGCATAAGCTAATGTAGTGTCACACAAATAAGGTGTCATAGTAGCAAAGCAAAGGAAGTCCTGTGTATTGCAGTTGCCGTGGGTATGGTATGTCCTGTCAACTGTCACATTACTACAAGACATGTCCCACAGTCCACATTTGATAAGGTGGCAATGAAAATCTGTGTTGCCTATATGTGTGCAAAATGTAGACATGTGAAGGCCATGTGACTACCTGCTGCCCCAATTACCCACATGTATATAGGCATGAATGCTAACTCCCACCACTAACATACATAGGTGCAGCCTAAGGCTGTGTCAACTGTAGGTATTGTTTAGTCTGTCATTGACCCACACACTGCTGTAGACACATGCCAATTGGCCATACAGTGGGTATGGAATGGTGTCAAGGTCCTGGCCTCATGCTGAATGCAGATGACAGTGTCAGTATACCATATGGAAAGGGCATGTCCCCAGTATTTTCCACATCAGCACCAACCCCATAAACACACAGACTGCATGACAGACCTGGGTACTCAGGATGGCAGCAATGTCACATTCAGGCAACAAGTAGTGGCAGTGGGCAGGAATTGCTTGTATGTGGTTCACCACATATGTAAAGGGACCCCATCCAGACAAAAGGTGGACATTACCTCTGAATAGTCTTCAATCAGTACAACATTACATTAGCAGCATGGCTGGTCTGCTATGCACCAATGCAGACATCTGCAGAAACTGTAAAGTCTATGTTAACACCCACAAAGGTCAGGTATGGCCCTCAACACCTGTTCCATGCAGACCGGCTGTAATCAGTACTGCCACACTGGTCATCAGTCAAGTTGTCCACTGGTGTCTGTCGCATGCCTAGATGGCAATGTTGTGCTCAGCCCTTCAATAGCTGACCCATGTACAAGAGAATAACTCTGTGTGCATTCCCAACATGGGAAGTCTTGCATATGAGATAGTAGAAACACATGCTGGAGAGTCAGGTTTGGCTCCCAAAGACTGTCCTGTATCAGGACTACACTCCCCAAACATGTCAAACAGAGTACCATGCATACCCTCATCAACTGCATCTAGGTTGAGTGGATGGGGAAAAAATATCTGTCCCTGCAATTCAACCTGTGTCCAGCAATGGCAGGGGCATCAGGTGCTGCTTGATGATACTGTTGGGGATAAAGCAATGTTTAGGCTTGTGAGGGACCAAGGGCCAGTACTCTAGTAACCTCCTCTGTATCTATGAACCTTTGGTCCTACGGACCACCCAGGTGACATGTATGAATGCTAGCTAGCTGTGTCAAGGGGTATGCATGCAAGGGTACACTGTCTGCCCCATTGTCCCTCACACACTGTTGCATGCATACACACCTAGGTAAACATGTACATATACAGCCGTACCTTGGCAATGAAAAGGTCACTGTGTTTCCACTCCACCATACTCAGATTTGATAATGTCAGCAGCTCCTCAGGCTGTACACACACAGACAACTGGAACAGAAACAGAATAAGGTATGTGAGACAACTGTCAGTCAGCAGTATTAGCAGCAATAATGCATCATGGCAGAAAGGTACATGCACTTCGATGTGTACCCATGAAAATTGCCAGCAGACAGTATCTTACACGGCAGAACATTACTACACTACACACTGGCATATATTCACACTGTGCATCAGACACATATTAGCATGCCTCTGCATCGATGGTATGGATAACAGGAATGTGGGACAGGTATCATCACATGCACAGGGTGTGGTGTGGGGTTGCCAAAGACCTAGGCTGGGCCATACAGTTGACATCATGTGTGTGTGTGTCTGGAGGGGTTGTGTTCAGCTGGGCCATGGAGAGGAACTATGTGTGTCTGGTGGTGACCTGCATGCGATAGTGATGTGTGAGTGTATGTATGCACACAGTCAAGCCATGTGCTATACCTACACATGGGTATGTTGGACAGCTGTGGACCATACATGGAAGGTTGTACAGTACACTGTCTCTGGCCATGGACATGGGAACTGGTTCTGCCAGGAGTGTCAGTGGCACCACCAGGCCCAAGGCCAGATGTGGCACTACTTCCTGATGGTGACTGCTGTCTGCTGGATCTGTGTCCCTCACCAGAATAGCCAGGACCACGTGCCCATGGCCTGCTATGGTGTAGTGTGGACAGCACCCTCCCTTCAGTAGTGCTGGTGGTACTGCCACTATGGGAGTGTAAATGTGCACAGCCACATGGGCTCTCAGCTGATGTTGCTGCTGATCTACATCCACATGTCTGATGCCCTACTCCCACCACATGTTCAAGCACAGACATTGCACGGTTGGTCACTGACAATGTCTCATCCCACCTCCTATCCATGACATCAGCAAAATGACGTACAGCATCAGCAATGCCATGGAGGTTGTCACGCATGGCAGGTAGTGTTGTATCCATGACCCTGAACATCTGTCTGGTGTAGGGTTCACAACATGCCTGTGTCTCCATGATGGACCTAAACATGCATCGGGTGATACCTGCTGTGACACCTCTGATAGGGGCTGGATGCACAACTGTCCTCCTTTGAGCACCCCTGTCAAGCTGCCTCTGTGGGAACTCGCCATCTGTCTGGCTATGGCTAGTGTCTACACTCATGGATGCCATAGTCACCACACTAGCCTGTTGTATACCACTACTCTCTGACTGTACAATATCTGTTGCTGCTGGGGACTGGGTATGTGTGGGCATACTGACCATGTGTGGGGGCATTGTTGATGGAAGTGGGATGTCAGTAAATGGTACAGATTCAGCCCCCAACAACCCCACCTGTGCTCCACTATGACCACCATCATCAGTGTCTGATAAGACACTGACATCAGGTTGTGAGCAGGAGATACCCCAACCTCCATGTTCACCTGTGAGGGGAAGACAACATATGTAAATTACTACTTGCACTATATTGTTTGCTGATACACACACACACACACACACACACACACACACACACACACACACACACACACACACGCACATACATATACAGGTAAGGTGGCACAAAGACATTATACAGACTACACTTTCTGAATGATGACATGCAAGACACATATTTGGACCACAACAGCTACACTCTGGACAGGCCCTCAACAACTTGCAGTGCAGCTACATCCAGTTAACGTTGCTACTACTATACACCTGTGAGGTATGTGAGGAATGGCAGTATGTGATAGACCTTCACCTAACACACAGTACACCCATGTACACAATACTAACGTACCCCTGTATAGCACAGTGGCAACAGCTATACAACAATATGTGCCAATATGTTACAACTCCTGGGAATAGGCTGCCATGATGACTAATGTGATACACCACAGTTAACCCCACCACACGTGAACATAGACATATTGCTATATGGCTAAACGTAACAGTTGAGTGCATGGAAAACTGGCTACCCTCAACATGCCTATGGTATTGGTGAGCCACAACAAGACAGTTCCATGCTCACTGGCTTCAGGTTGCTGTTCTCCAGCCACAACAGAGGGATCTATGTAGTTGTGGTCGTGGGGGAGAGGTATTGTCAGCACACACACATGTGGCATTGGTACAGGATAATATGTGCACTCATGAACATGTACAGTACAAGTTGTAATACTACCCAGATTGCTGGCATTCACACTATGTGTGCACTTGTGTGCATAGCAAAACCCCACCCACAAATGCAGTTTGACTTAACATATGCATCCAGGTATGCAGAGGCTGCCAGCATGAATGCAACAGTATTGACGTGATGCCCACTGGGGCCTTACCTGCCTGCTCCTTGGCTGTTGACTCTGTGCCATCCACCTCCATGGCATATGTAGTGATGGTTTCCTGGGAGGCAGTGGCTGCACCAAGGTTTGCAAGGAACTTCTCAGTGGCTGTGAGTGGTGCTTGAGTAGCAGGCCCACCACCTGTGCCAGCATAGTCCCTGGCCACAGCTGCAGCCCTTTGTCATTCATTGTGTATGAGGTCTGTGCCACAGTGTCAAGCGTGTTTGTAGGTCCTGTCCCAGTGTCCCACATTGTTGACTGTTGCTACCAGTTCTGCCCACAAGGCAGCACATTCCTGCAGGTTTTGCCAGCTCCTTCCCAACATTACCCTGTAATGGAGTCTGAGGACATCGATGATTGCCACATTCTCAACGTCTGAAAAGGGCAGGTTGCATCTGTGGTACATCCCACCAGAAAGACATGAACAGGGGAGCACATCACAGGACTGCATACATTGGCCGCCATTATGTACAGACCCTGCGCATCCACTTTTGCTCACACTATCTACCGCCAATACCCACATCACACCCCTACCATCTATCAGTACAGTATGTGTGTGGGGATTGTCACCATACTGGCATTACAGCAGGCATTGCCCCCCTGACCCTGATGTTCCATGTTCCCCCCAATGAAGACCATTAATGTGCATAGTCCTCCATTCATCATTCACATCACACAGCATATGCAGCAGCTGGGGACATCACAGATGTTCCCCACCAGGGAATACTAGGTCATCACACATCTACCATACTTCTATAGGGTATAAGGCCAACCCTCTTCATGGTGTCATAGATACTCCTCAGGAGTGACCTCACTGTGGCATGTAAAGCAATCATGGACTCCACATTGCTGGAACTGCTGCATGAGTACAAGTCATGCTACACTGTGTTAACACACACACCTTCAACCTTGTAACTGACTTGGACTGTCCTTGATGGCAGCTCACATGCGTGTCACACACAACCACCTTGTGGTGGAATGGGCACCCTGACCAAATCAGGTAGGGCAGCTATCTAAACCTTTGTAGGTGTGACCTGGTCAGATGGATGGTTAACAGCACATACACCCTTGGAATACTACCTGTGTGCCTGTTTGATAGGGACATCAGCTGCTGCCTGGCATACACATGGGCTGACATGTGGTCTAGCCATATGGCTGCTCAGGGGCCATAGCTTATTAACCTGGGATGGTACCAGAACTACAAGAAATGGCCCGACCACTGTGACAGACTGTGTTGTTATGTGTCCACGCACATCACTGTCATCAACTGCTGGGTCTCCCCTATGGGCAACCTTACAGTACCATGTCATCCACCCTACATCCGACAAATAGGTGAGTGTTACTACAGGTGCATGTAGACATTCCAGGAGCATCTGGAGTGCACAATAACAGAAAGTAGTGCATATGTGGTGTAGGGTGACCTCCTCATAAGTTTCTGACTTCTGCAGTGCACAGATGTTTGCAAAATGGGTACATGTGCCTGATAGATGTAGACCCCCCACCAGACAAATGTGTATTTCCACACACCAGTTGGGCAATACGTGAAGGTTGCCCACAGAATTTGGGAAATGTGTCTGTGGCATGCCAGACACCTGTATCCATTCCCTTGCATTGGATGCTCAGTAAGTCTGCACTGCTGCTGAGCCAGAGCCAGCATCCCTCCATTACTAGTACCTATAACCTGCTGCCCTGCTGCAGGTGCTCACCAGGCATTCTAGTCTTAGGTGTCAGGCAATCAGATACAAGTATGGAGTACACACTGACCTAGCCATAATATGTCAGGAATGGTCAGGGAGACTTGGATAATCTGTGAAATAATCTTGTATGAAATTGGTAGACTGAGAGGGGCTCAAGGATGGTACATGATGTGATATGCCAGCTGTATCCACCAGTACATGCTGTCAGTGTGATGCCCCTGCACTGGCCCAGTAAACAAAGAGCATTAATCCTCACCACTACCACCAGTGAGGGATGTACACAATGGGAGGATTACAAGTACACACACACAGTAAAGTACAATTACCCTTCAGAGCACAAAGAAACTACAGTCAGTTTGTGACTGGTTTCTCCCTCTCTCTCCAGATCCCCAATAAGACCCCCTACTTGCACAGCTATACGGTTAACATCTCAGCAGAGCACCCTTGTCAAAACATCCATCACCTTCTCTGCCCAAATGGTGCTTTGTGTTCCTGCCCAAGTAGCTGACACACACACTTTGAGATTTGATTTATGAATCACATACACACCACACACACACACACACACACACACACACACACACACACACACACACACACACACACACACACACACTCCTGGGAAAGGCTGGCACATGTTTACCAGCTATGGACCCTTTTGCCCACACTTAAAGGTAGTTCTGAGTGCCACAATCCAGCTCTTTATCACCTACTGTAAGGCTCTTACTAAAGGGTGATGAATCCTACTGTGGGATGTGCCTATTAGCCAAATAGTAAGTGTGACCAAGACCAAGACCAAGACTATTGGAGTGGGCTATACAGTGTCACTGAATACACATGCAAGTACTCTGAGAGCTTACTTAGTTCTATACAGACCAGACACAATTACAAGATTTACCTACATTTAATAATAACTAAAAAAGGAACAAGACAATACTCAATCAATACAGTAACTACAGAGTTCAGACTCACAGGGAATAATTTCAGACAGCATTGCAGGACAGTCTGAAATAATTACAACAGACATCTATGGTAATAGATTCATAAATTCATAGGATGATACTAGGTTTCTGGGCCGGAGGTCCTTATAGGCCAAGCCAAGACTTCTGCCCATGTTCCTTCAAAGTCATCACCTGTTTCCCCTGTCCAGCAGGGACACAGGTGGGATCCCATGGGTGTATGTTCTGTTTCCCATCTCGTCCTCCAGGTTCCTTTTAAAGAAGGCTAGAGAGGTACACTGAATGACAGGGAGAAGGACTCTAATCCACAGATGGACAAGTCTTTGAGACACAAATCTATCCTGCAAACAAGTTCTATTCATGTCACAGACCAGGTTAAGGCCTTGTGTATGGGTTGTGCGAGTTTAGTTTGTCTTACAGATATGCAGCAACTCCATCAAGGCTGGGTCAGACATGGCCTCATATGCCAAATACATGTCACCTCTGAGCAGTCTGTATGAGACTGAGTAGAGGGACAGGGTTTTAGCCTATCTGTATAGGATAGGTGCTTGAGACCCTAGATTTTCCTTGTCAGGAACCTTTGTAGTCTCTCCAACTGCTGCATGTGCATGGCAAGGTGCATGATGAAGTGGGCATTGTACTCGATAATGGGTCTGATAAGGGGGGAATACAGGGATGTTATGACCTCCTTGTTCCTGGATAACATACTCTGATTTATGAGTTGGCTATGTATACAGCCTTTTGTATAATGGAGGCAATGTGGTGATCAAAAGTCAAGTTGCTATCAACCTGGGTGCCCATGTCCCTCATGGCTAATTGCATGCTTAGTATGTTGTTATTAATGTCATAAGTAGTGGGGATGACAATTTCTCGAAAGGGGATAATGATGGATTTCTCAGCATTGATTTTGAGGCCATGCTTCTGGCACCAGTCATTAGTTTGGGTAATGTCCTCTTGTATGATGTTCACATCATTAGGGGAATTTAAGACAGCACCCAGCTTACAGTCATCTGCACACTTGGTTAGCAACAGACCACTGGTTGTGGCTTGCACATCAGACAAGTGTATGCCAAACAGTAGAGGTCCCAAGAGTTATCCTTGGGGTACACCGCTCATTGCAGGTCTACTACTAGAGGTGGCTACCCCAACTTTGACTGAGTAGGTTCTATCAGTGAGCCAGTTTGCTACCCATCTGGTAACATACATGCTGATACCTAGCTGGGAGGGTTTATGTATTATGCCAGAGTGTGGAATAGTGTCAAAGGCTTTGGCTAGGTCGAGGTAGGCACTGTGCACCATTTTCTCCTCGTCCATCGCTTTGGTGACTGTTTTGAAGAAGTCAACCATATTCAACAGGTGTGATCTCCCTTTGACAAAATCAAACTTAGTGGGGTGCAGCATTTGGAGGTTGCCAATGTCCTTGTTTATATGGTCCATGATAACGCATTCCATGGCCTTGCAGACCAGACAAGTTAGGCTGATGGGCCTATAACTGCCTGGGACAGTTGATGCTCTACCTTTGTGTAGAGGGATGACAACGGCTGTCCTCCATGCAGCTGGGAGGAAGCTGGTGCTCAGGCTGTGGTTGAGTAGGGTGTCTAATGGAGCTGAGAGCTCATGCCTGAGTTCATGTAGGATACAGACAGGGATGTTATGGGATTCAATGGAGATTTTATTGTTTGCCTTTGAGAGGGCTTTAACAACCTTTTTCATGGTAATGAGGAGGGGGGGCAGGTGCTGGGTATTGCCTTTGAGATTATGGACATATGTGAAGAAGGCCTTGTGATTGTCCTTGATGGATGTGGCCAATTTGGACTTGAAGTTAGCCTTAGAGGATTTCACCAGTGGCCTTATTTGCTTGTTCAAACAAAGGAGAGATTGCTTCAAGCGTGGCACCTGCTCCCTCTCAGCCCTGAACAACAATTACCTCCTTTTGTTATAAACTTTTATTGCTGCTGTCCACCAGACAGGTTTACTTTTCTTTGAGGAAGATGATTTCGTCCTGTCAGGTATTACTGAATCCATACAACTATGTAGGTGTGTATATATTTTCCTGGTGTAGGCTTGGACATTAGTGCTAGTTCCAACTGAAGGAATGATGGCTGTGCAGCTTCTTATACATGATTGTAATCAGCTTTAGGCATGTTTTTTTGTGTGACCCTGACAACAGGGGGTAGGGGGTAAGGGAGATGGTGACTTAAAAAGTGATTGCTTTATGGTCGGATCTTACAAAGGAGGATGATAATGTAGAAGTGCTACAGTGGCTACCCATGTTGGTTAGGACCAGCTAGAAGATATTTTCACCTCTTGTAGGGGTGTTGAACAGCTGACCCAATGCATTACCATTGACAAAGTGGTGAAATCTCTGGTCATTCTTGTTTGGGCTAGAATAGGTCTTTCATTCTATGGCTGGGTAGTTAAAGTCACCCAGGAACAGGGTAGAGGGCTGAATCTTGATGGATTGAGGTAAGAACAGATAGGTGGAGTGGGTGTCCTGAGTCATGGTTGGGGGTCTGTATGATTTGAATATGTGTTTTGTCAACAATTAACTGCACTTGCAGTGTCTCATGTGCATCATACTGTTTGACCAGCCTGGAGGTGTGTATGTTTTTGTGTCTGAAAGTATGGTAGGATGAGTAACCTGGTAAGGTTGTGGTGCTCTCCACAGCTTTGAACCAGGTTCCAGTGACTGCACAATTGTCAGCATCCTCCAGGGCAAGAAATGCTTGCAATGAGTGCAGTTTCATGCTAAAATTCCTAGCATTTAGCAGCATGACATTTAATTTCAGTTATATGAATTATTCATGTTGGTAATATTGTGGCCATGACAGGAGCCTTTGCCAGAAGCCTAAAGCCCAGGAGAGACAGATGAAGGTCATCTGTGGCAAAGTATCCTGGTCTGTCAATCATGTGCTGGCTTTTGACTGAGACAGCAAGGATCCTAGGTTCTTAATGTGATTGAATCTCTCACATATTGTGTTCTTAGATGGTAGTAGTAGAGGGTTATCTGTGTACATAAGGCAGTTGCTATACTGTCTCACATTGTCCGTCCATGGTTATCAAAATCTGTGGAATAGACATCAGGGATAGTAGAGTGGTTACTATCTGATGAGAGTACCTATAGGTGTGAGTATGGCTGGATACAATCAGTATAGTAGCTGCGGGCGAGGGCCTCACTCACACAGGAGTGCTGATAAGGGAACATGCAAATTAGATACCTTACAAAGGGTTAAAACAGCACAGTAGTGGTGTGCAACAGGCAAACAAGCACAAACCCACACAGATGCTGGTTTTAAATACCACAAAAACAAAGGTAAAATAGAGACACTAGAACTGACCAACCAACCCTTGTCCTTGAGCTCTAAGCTCAACATCCTATGCCAGACAAGTTCCAAACAGTTCACTTACTTCCATTAAGTGCAGGCAGGCCCTGGCCAACACAAGATGGCATAGCAGGAAACACAGGAATCACATAAACAGATCTGAATACAGCAAAACCTGTAACCAGACTATGCTAAAGATATTTCAACTCTGTTTAGTTCAATTTAACACAGGAGAAGAGATATACACTTAAATATAACAGTAGCAAACAAGATCAAATTGATATAAACAAATTAACCAATTAACCAATAAAAAAGCTCAAAACTCTGTGCTGTTCCAGCAGTCTTTAGACATGTTCTTACTGCACACTCCTGCCACTAGGGTGCAAGGGAACCCTCTCCAAAAATATGGCCTAGATTAGTTCTCAGGTTATACAAACAAAGCTAGTTTCAGCAGGTCTGAATCTAGTCTATGCTACAGCAAACAAGGTGCACCAATTTCAGAAATAAACAGTGCAAATAAGCAGACACAATAATACTTTAACTAGCCATTTCCAGCTCAGAAGGGCAGAATCTACCCTCTCCTCCCACAAGAGTGCTGACCACAAACTTTCTTAATGTAAAATAACTGGCCTAAAGCCCAAGTGATTAAACCAAAAGGCTTAGAATATCAGTTACAATGTAGTCAGGCTACTAGCAAGCAGTATAAATACAGCAGAATAAGTGCAATTGAGTACTTTTAAGAACAGGCAGCAAATGTAAAATAAACTAATAAAGTAGGAAGCTACACAAATACAGTAGAATTATTTTATTACTTTAAGTGGAAAGGGATGAAACACAATAATTTATGTTTGGGAAACTGGGGGGGGGGTTCCCAAATGCTCTCTCTCTACTCAATAGAATAAGATGATGGGATGTGACTGGGAGGAGTATCCAAAATGAGGTTTATAGTAGAGGCAGGCAACTCAAAAAACACCAAATTTAAGAACACAACAAGAACTAGGTGAGTGGGAGGGGGAACTCTTAAAACTCCAACAGAACATAATACTTAAAACAAATCTAATACTAGAATAAGATACAAAATAGAAGTGATCAAACCTTGGATAAAGGGCTTCAAATCAACATTAAGTGCAGAGATGCCTGATACTGAGAGCACTGCTGACCACACAAATAGACAGATATACTATAGTCCCATCTATATGTAAATTATTTTACATTTCCATAATTCCTTACTATTAGCAAGGCAAATGCAGATGAGTGGATGTCAGATACAGTCACATACAACTTGCAAAGGTCTTTCTGTGAGACAGATCTGAATGTAATAATCAACATTAATGCTGGCTTATCCCAGGCTAACAGCAACTAACATACATTTTAACATCTCTGCGTCAGAAGTACATAGCTGTCTAATATTTATGTAGAACTGGAAGTCATAACACAGTTAAACACTTTTACATTTTCAACCTAGTAATTATTTATGTTTTAAGACAATGCAAAAACCTCTAGTTGTAGACATGTATGTCTGCTTGCTGCTCTGATACTGAGATAATACATTCGTAAAACAAGTTCAGCTTATTTACTTGAAGTTTTGCAACTTATGTCTGTATGTTTGAGGCTTCCAGGTTCTACTATTAATACATACATTTGCACAGGTAATACTTTATATACATTTCTGTTCTTTGCCAGTACAGCACACTGTGGTTACACCCCTGAAGCTCAGTCATACTTCTTACCCTCTTAGCACAAGAATCTGGACAAAGCACTACAAAATGGGGGGACAAAGGGCCACAACTATGGACAGATTTTAAATATTGTTCCTATAAACTTTGAAATTTGCTAGAATAACAGGGTTTGTTTTGACATACATTTTCTGAGGGATTTGAAGTCTGCAACTGAAATGTATATCATCAATTAGTGACATCCTTCCTCATATCATCCCAGTGGTTTGGCAGAAAAACACAAATATTATGTGGAACAGGCCAAAACTATGAGGCAACCACCGGGACATTCTGTGGAAATCTATACAGTTGAGAGGTATGTATGTCTGGCCATTGTTAACAGACTTTCAGATTCTGTAGCAGTGTACTGTGTTACATGTGTGTTGTGGTGAGTAAGTAGACAGGCTGATGTGAGTGTCATAGATCCTTTTCTACCTGACTGTGCATGCTGCTACAATTGATGCTGATCTATCAGCTGTGTATGGTTGTAAGGGCAGACTGAGACATGTCCCTTAAAACTTCAACATTCCCCCAACCCTTCATGTTTGGCTATTATGTAGATACCCTGCTCAAGGTGTTTGGGAGCAATGTTAGGTCTGTAGCAGGTAATTGTATTGTATGTACTGCAACATATGTAGCAAGCCACAGCTTCTGCATTCTGGCCAGGAGTTGCAACTAGGGATTGTGAAGACATTGGGGGAGAGCAAGCTGCCAACTGTCAGTGAGGGTGCGATGTCAGCTGTTGTGTCACAGCATGGCCTGTTTGAGGGTACCCACAACAGCCCAGGTGAGACATGTGTCTGTGGTGCATATGTTACATAATAGTGCCATCCAGAGAGTGTTAGGCAACATGTAGTATACATATTCATAATTGTGAAGTGTGTCCCACCCTGCAGGGCATTAATGAGCTACTGTGGGTGGCAGTGACTGAAGTAGGATCAACCAGTTTTGCTGGACATTGCAGGACTCCATTATTCCTATGTTGCATTGACATGCATGTAGTTGTCATACCACACACTGGGCTGTGGGCCAGGACTGTGGGTTTCTAGATGTGACAGATGCTAGAACTGTAACAGATGGAGCTACCAAGTCATTCATATGGAGGCGTATTTGTAAGACATATGTGCATGCCTAAAGTGTGTGACACAGGATTAGAGTGGACATGTGTGTTCTGATGGGTATGACGTGTGACACTGAGCTGCCTGTCATGCTTTTGTAACCCCAATCTATATTGCCTTGCCAGTATGTGTGCACATAGGGTAGGTGTTGTGAGGACCCTGCCATGAATAGAGGGCACAACTGTGGATATTCAGCAACAATCTGTGCAGTTGTCAGCTCTACCAGATATTGTAGGCCTTCTGTACATCCAGCTTCATTTATTTGTCTGTGTACTGGTTCTGTATCTGCATCAGAGGCCCAAGTATGCTGTGATTTGGGACAGAATATATATAGGAGTAGTGTGTAACTGGCAATCAAGATATGTTTGTAAAAACAGGTGTTCTACTCCACAGGTCAACTGACTTACTTCTATGTTGATCTGACTGTAGTTCAAATGGGTCTGGGTTCAAAATTTGACACTGATGTATGTTTTTCACTAACGTTACATCCCTGTAGTATATGATATATTTACAAATGCATCACTAGTTCCCCAGAGCTGATTTGGTATAATGTTTTGTTGCTGTGACTCTGTCTCAGAAGGTCCTGTGTTCAAAACATGGCAGCTTTATCTTTTACCCTACTGTTACATGACTGTGATGCATGATATGTTCACAAAAGCATTGCTCATTCCTACAGCTGATTTGGTGAAGTGGTATGTTGCTCTTACTGTAGTGCACAGGGTCCTGGGTTCAAGCCCCAGCAGTGATGACTTTTTCCCCCAATGTTAAATGACTGTAATGCATGATATATTTACAAAAGCATTAACAAATCACATAACAGATTTGGTGTAGTGGTATATTGCTCTGACTCTGGTGCATAGACTCCTGGCTGCAGTGATGACATTTTTCCCTAATGTTAAATGACTGTATTGCATGATATATTTACAAAAGCATTAATAACATGCACAGCAGATTGGGTGCAGTGCTATCTTGCTCTGACTCTAGTGCACATGATCCTGGTTTCAAGATCTGGCAGGGCTACCTGTTTTATTGCTGGTCAGAACAGTGACTGAATGAGATTGAGTAATTAAAGCAGTTTTAAGCAGGTTTAAGTGGGTTTGGGCAGTTTTGTGTGATGCTAAGCGGTGCCAAGAGATGCTTAGCTTCCCTTAGCTTTGCTTAGCTGTGCTTACTCCTGCTTAAACCAGAGCTAATTCCAAAAAAAAAAAAGAAAAGAAAAACAGGGTGACAGGAAAGTGGTGAAATGGAGGGCAAGCAGTGGAAAATACATTATGAAAGGCAGCTAGGGATGTTCAGAACCAGTGTAGGAAAGGACTGTAGCTCTCCATTTGTTGGGCAGCAACAGCTGTGAATGATGTGGACAATTTGGAATTTGGAACCTCACAAACCACAGGGAGGAGTGTGGGGGATATACATTTGTTGATTAATTGCTGGGATGATTGATTCATGGCAGTGTACGTGAGGGTGAAATGGAGAGCTATGTATGGGACGAGATTTTTTTGTGGGGACAGATGTCCCTTTTTTTAAGGTGAGAGTGGGATGTTGGGGGAAGAGTTGTAGGTATATTTGGGGAGTTAAGTTGGGTAGGAGAGGTTGCTTTTGCAGGCAGACAAGACAGCAGACAGGGGTGGTGTATGACACATGTGGGGAGGTAAACACCTTGGATGGGGAGGGTGGTTGGGAATCAGAGGGCCATGTGCCCACAGATGGAAAAGGTGGAACTGAGGTCACCACCCATGAGCAGTCATCACAGCCCCTTCATGGCCCTGAATGTGGCTGTGTTGGGGGTTGGAGGACAAGCCTGCCTGGCCCTCAAGGTGTGCCAGTCTGCCCTCGATCTGGTGCAGGCATACATCTATAAGTTCCTCTGGATGACCCTGTGCACCATACCTCGAAAATGGTGTTGAGTGACAGGGTTCTCTCCACACCCACAGCCGGGGGGGACAGGCCCCATCCCTTGACCACTGTTCCACCCGAGGGTGGTACAAGACCAAAGGAGGAGACAGTTTGAAGTTGGGTCCCAGATGTACTGGGACCCAATGCAGCAGCCAGATGAGGCAAAACAGGTTCATCCACTGGGATCTGCCTACCCAAATATGCTATGGTGGTAAGGTTTTTCAAGGTGTATTGGTTTGTCATGAACAAAACATTTCAACATTAGTTATAACAGCAGACATTTGTGTTACAGTTAACCCAGAACAAAAGAATTGGGGAAATTGTATTGCAAACAGCACACTTGCATAAATGGAATAACAGTCATTGTTGTAACAGCATGCCAGTAACATTTACAGCAACAGGCCACCAACAATGGAATTTCAACAAGGTATGTTAGTATTGAACCATTTAAATATATGAACAATAATAGGTCAAATGTCTCAACATTAGGTTTTAAGAACAACATACCCATAGTATATGAATAATAATTATTGAAGCAGACAACTGTATAGACTTAATTTTTCACAACAATACTGCTCAGTACTCTACAGATCTACCTCACTTTACATCTACCTGAAGCTTATAGCTACTGTAGCATGTACATACCTGTTAATCTGTTGACCTGGAATGCTATGGGGCAAGCTGTGACAACTGTAGGTAAATGAGTACATGGGGCTCATAAATGTCAAGGTTGTATATATGACTAACAAGTTGTACCCTGTACTGATGTTGTGTGTCTGCTAATGGCATACATTTGCAGGATTTATATCTGTGTGCAAGGCCATTGGCAACAGTGATCAGTAGCCATGACAACGTAACACTTGAGACACATGTATTAGGAAGAGTGCATAGTGTATATAGCTACCCTGCTGTCACATGTTGGCATGGGGCTGAGCACTGGAACATTTGTACACAGTTTATTAGTATACCTTTCATACTGCTAATACAATCATTTCTTTATCTGTGAGCCCTGTGGAGAAAATATCTGTTAACACTACCTGACAGTTTCTACAAATACTCAGGATTACTTGTGTGTCACAATGAACACATCTTCGTACCAGTCCCTAGATCTAAACTGTGGTCTGTATGTGCAAAATTTAACCAGAGATATATGTATTTCTCATCACACTGAGCTACTGGGGCACTGCTGTCTGCTGCTTGACTGACTTCTGCCTACAACTCACTTGGGCATACATTCTGACCTTGTAATATAAGTGGAGTGTCACAGTGTCATGTGTGCTAGATAGATAGTTAGTGAACTGTGTATTAATATTTTGCATGCAGGTGTACACATTTAACCCCTAGTGGATGTGATTATGTGTGATCTGTCCAGACCGTAGCAGGCTGCTGAGCTCCATACCTGACCCATACACATTTGCATATCATATATTTGCAGTCTCCACCAATTATAGTGTCATACTAGTCATGCTGTGTGGCCCTCCATGTTACAAGCCCTCTTGGCTGCAGCTGTGGGGAGAAAACACACCATTATTCATACCTGTCTATCAGATATTCATACTATAATTTGATATATCACCTGTAGATATACTTACAAACTTCTGGGGCATTCTGGGCCCGAGCATCTTGGATCCATTGGGCCAAGAGAGCCCCCTTTCTCTGTCTCCGGTCATCATAATTATGATGGACCTGTTCACCAGTTTGGGGGATGCCAGTAGCACTGGTGGGCTGACATTCCAGATGGTCCCATGCCTCAGACTTGTATTCTGAGATCTGGTATTGGCCCTGCAGCAGTCTGTCATCATGGTTATTCACAAGGAGTCCAGCCATGACCCTGGACACAAGGATGCCCCAGCAATGTGCCCGAAAACTCACTCACTCTCCTGCACCTGCCATACTTTCTACAGTGATCAAACTCTAACAGGTTCATAGGATCATAGGATTATAAGAACTTGCTAGGCTATTGCCCCTGAGGGCCTTATAAGCCTAGCCAAGAGTTTAGCCCATGTATAGACAATACAAATCAGCACCTGATGCCCCTGTCCAACAGGGACACAGGTGGAATCCCAGGGATGTATTTTCTATTTCCCATCCAGTTATACAGGTTGTGCTTAAAAGGGGTAAAGAGGTACTCTGCTTGATTTGGAGAGGGAGTCTATTTCATAGATGACGGAGTCTCTGGGACACAAATCTATCCCACCAAGTCCTATCAATGTCACAGACCTGTTTGAGTCTACATGTGCAGGTTACTTGAGTGGAGCTTGACCTGTGGATATGTAGCAGTCCCATCAAGGTGGGGTCTGAGATCACCTTGTATGCCAGACAGAGGTCACCTCTGAGGAGTCTGTATGACACAGAGTACAGGGATAGAGCTTTTAGCCTATCTGTGTATGGTAGATTTTGGAGGGCCTGGATTCTCCTGGTGAGGGACCACTGTGGTCTCTCCAGCTGCTGCATGTACTTTGCGAGGTACATGCCAAATGGGGCATTCTACTCAATAATGGGCCTTATAAGGGAAGAACACAGGGATGTTATGACTTCATTGTCCCTGGATGAGATACCCTTACTTATGAGGTGGGCCATGTAGGAAGCTTTCCATACAATGAAAGCAACATGGTGGTCAAAAATCAGGTTGCTCTCAATCTGGGTGCCCAAATCCCTCACAACTGACTGTGTGCTTAGGACATTGTTATTAATGTGATCATTTGCGGGGACATCACTCTTCCCAAAGTGGATGATGATGATGCACTTTTTGTATTCAGCTTGAGGTCATGTTTCTGGCACCAGTCATTTGTTTGGGTGAGACACTCTTGGAGGATATCCACGTCACTAGGGGAATTGTTGACAACTTCCAGCTTGCAGTCATCTGCAAACTTGGTCAGCCATAGCCCACTGGTTTTGGCCTGCACCTCAGAAAAGTATATCTCACATAACAGAGGCCCCAAGACAAAACCCTGGGGTATGCCACTCGATATGGGCCTCCTGCTTGAGGTGGCTTCCCCTATTTTGACTAGGTGGGTTCTATCAGTGAGCCAGTTATCTACCCATCAGTTAACATATGGATTGATGCCTAGTTGAGAGAGTTTATCTATTATGCCCGAGTGGGGAATAGTATCGAAAGCTTTGGCCAGGTCAAGGTAGGTGGTGTGCACTGTCTTCCCCTCATCCATGGCTTTGGTGAGTGTCTCAAAAAAGTTGACCAAATGTAACAGACATGACCTCCCCTTGATGAAGCCAAACTGTGCAGGATCAAGTGTTTGGAGGTTGCTAATGTCCTTGTTAATGAGGTCCATGATAATCCATTCCATGTCCTTGCAGATCAGGCTAGTTAGGTTGATGGGTCTAGAATTTCCTAGATTGGTGGATACTCCACCTTTATGTAAAGTGATGACAGTGGCTGTCCTCCACTCAGCTGGGACAAAGCTGGTAGTCAGGCTTTGGTTGAATGGGGCGCCTAATGCTGCTGCAAGTTCCTGCCAGAGTTCATGTAGGATGCAGCCTGGAATGTTATTGGGTCCCATGGAGGCTGTATTTCTTGCCTTTGAGAGTGCAGTGATGACCTAATCCCTGGATATAAAGGGAAGGGGCAGGTACTGGGAATGTCCTGATTTACTGATGAGGGGGGCAGAGAGGTAAAAAATTCACTGAATCTGTCAGGCAGTAAGTTTGCTATATCTACAGCATTTGTATATGTGGTTTCCTTGACCACTGGTTCTGAATAGATATGGATGCTGCCTTTGAGATTACAGACATATGTGAAGAAGGCCTTATAATTGTGTCTAGAAGATGTGGCTAATCTGGACTCGAAGTTTGTTTTGGAGGATTTCCCTAGTGCTCTTATTTGCTTGTTTAGGCTAAGTAGAGATTGTTTGCAATTGGGCATCTACTCCTTATTGGTCCTGGACAGCAATGTTTTTCTTTTGTTATAGAGTTTATTTATTGCAGATATCCGCCAGGCAGGTTTACTCTTCCTTGTGGAGGATGATTTAGTCCTGTCAGGTATTCCTGATTCCATGCATCTACAGTATATAAATATCCGTATAGTAATTTGGTATAGTTTTGGATACTGCTGCCAGTTTTTAAAGAGGGGGTGGAGCCTGTGAAGCTGTTTATACCATCCTTCAGGAGGCTGTAATCAGCTATGGAAAAGTTTTTTTGCTTGATCCTAGGTAGAGGGGGTTGCAGGAGATGGTGACTTCAAACATGACTGCTTTATGGTCTGAACTTACAAGGGAGGATGATACTGTAGGGATGCTGCAGTGGTTACTCATGTTGGTTAATACCAAGTCCAAGACATTATCACCTCTTGTGGGGGTATCGATTAGCAGTTCCAAAGCATTTGCACTGATAAATAGAGGAATCTCTGGGCATTTGTGTTCTGGCATGAGTAGTTCTTTGTTTGGGTAGTTAAAGTCACCCACAATCAGAGTAAAGGGTTGAATCTTGATAAATTCAAAGAGGTCTAGATAGGCAGTTTGGGCATCTTGGATCAGATTTGGGGGCTGGTAGCTATCTATGATTTGTATAGGGGTGTTGTCAATGATTAACTGCACCTGGAGTGTCTCCTGTGCATCATACAGTTTGACTAACCTGGAGTTCTGTATGTCTTTAATATATATTAAAACTCCACTTCTTTGCCTTTACTACCCACAGTTTGGGGTCTGAATGTATGATAGGATGAGTAACCAGGTATGGCTGGGGTGCTCTCCACAGCTTTGAACCAAGTTTCTGTGACTGTGCAGATGTCAGCATTTTCCATGGTTAAGACTGCTTGCAATGAGTGCAGTTTCATGTTTAGACTCCTAGCATTTAGGAGCATGACCTTTAATTTTGGTTTTGTTGCAATTGTTATGTTGGTAGTTTTAACCTCATCACTTTTCTGCCAGTATTCCCACCTGTGCAGTTTTAATAAGGCCATATTCACACCCCTTGCTGTCATTGGATCATTTTCAAAATTGCTGAACAAAGCTGAACAGTGCTTAGCAGTGTGCAAATCCACTTAGCTGAGCTGAATATTGCTTAGAATGGAACTTCTTAGCAATGCTCAAACCAGCTAAGCAGAGCTGAGCACTGGTAAGTATTGCTCAGACAGGTCCTGTTTAAGCATTGCTTAGCTTGGCTTAGCAGTGCTTAGCAAAACTGAGCTAAGGTAAACATTTTCATTTAAAAAAAGTCAGAATTGAATATTAATTACTCATAACTGACACATTATTATTAAGTGTATATATTTTACTTAAGCAATAACTGACGACGTCCATGTGGTATATTAAGATTTACCCACAGTTGGTGTGGTTTAATCATGAGGGCAAAGCCTGAGTGATTAAATAAAGGCAATCATGGTTAAAAATATACAACCACGGGGTCTGTTATTGCTATTATACAATGACCTTATTTAAGAGAAAATATTTACTTTTCTTAAATAAATGTATTTGTATACCAGTGTTGTGCTTTCCTTCCAGGTTTTTCTAGTATTCTGGGGCTTTTTCTGATGTACTGCGCATGCTTATGGGACATGCATTCCCATGCATACCCAGTACATCAGTGCTTTGCAAAGGAAGCAACGCAGAAAAGAAGGTCTCCATTGCTCCATTTTTGTTTTTTTTTTTTATATAAAAAAGATGTCAGACAGTTTAGGGATAAGAAGGAGACAGAATGGAGGAAATAGAATGAAAATCAGGTATGTGTCTTTAATTTTGAATACCGTACCTTATTTTCCTAGTATTTTCTCCATCCTGTCTTTCTGCTATGTCTGGAGTCCGGATTATGTTTTTTTTTCCTTTTTGTGGTGCTGCAGTAGTGTTGTCACCTCACAGTAAGATGCTGTCCAGTTCGATTCTCAGCTAGAGCGTCTTCTGCGTGGAGACATGCATGAATGGGCATACCTTTGTTGAAGGTTGTGCATCAGGCCTGGCAAGCAGGTAAGTAAAAACCAACTGCCAATCATTAGCGGACCGGAGTTCTGCTGTGGCGACCCCTAACCGGGAAAAGCCAAAAGACAGAAACAAAGTTAAAAAAAAAATGACAGTATATAGCAATGGAATAAAGTCGGGGCAACCTGACCATTTCCATTGGTATATGCTAGAATTTACAACAGCCACCCTGAGTGGGCTGAAATATCAGCGTGCTCATTTTGGAATATCAGTGATCAGTCATTGTATAATTTGCATGACGTCTCCCTGTGTGCTTTCATTACATTACCTTGGGGTGTGACTGTACTGTATAGGATACTTGTGTTTAAATGGAGGTTTCACCTTATATCTCCTTATATCTCCACTGACACTGGGAATTTGGACTGGCTACACTACCCTGGTTAACAAATATTAATTACTACATCATTAAATACAATTAAAAATAATATAAAACATCTTTCCCATGTAAAAGCTGAAGGGCCTGTCTTGGTATTCAAACTGTGCACCTACTACATGCCAAACCATGACTCTAACCACTCAGCTAACTCAACTGTTCAAATCTCAGATATACATTTTTATATAGATTCTTGATAAGTTTAAGCACTCCTGAGCAAAGCACCATTCCCTGCAAACTACCTCAGCTATACTTAAACTTTCAAAAAAAAATAAGAAAAAAAAATAAACATTAATTTCAAATTAAACTGTTAATCTTCACATTATTAAATAAGTGTCCTGGGACACTTTCTTTCTTGTTTTAGTGTTGTAAATACACTTTTACAATGCAGGGGATGTGTTACAGATACTGTGACATACCCCCTACATGACTTGACTTCACATTCCTAATCCTCTCAACTGTACAGATTTTTGCATGATGTCCAAATTTCTGCCTCATATTCTTGGTCCGTTTGTCATGGGATTGTGTTTCCCTGGCAAATCAGTGGCAAATCATTAAAGACCGCAGTTAGAAAATAGTAATGGACATTTGAGTTTCACACATCATACTCTTCAGAAAATCCATGCTAATACAAGACCTGTCATTTTATCAACTTTCTAAGTTTGTAAGGGCAATATTTAAAAACTGTCTCTATTTTTGGAGCTTTTGTCCCACTATTGGCTTTGTCTACATTTCTTGCTCTAAGAGCTTGAACAGTATGAAGTGCCCGAGGATACTTTCTTTACTGTAAAGTGCCGTATGGCACTTTCACAATGCAGAGGATGTGTACACTCAGTTGCCATTCATAATTTCAGTGTCTGTGGCACTGTTTTCTAATGTAAAGTACTGTACAGCACTTTCACAATGTAGGGAGTGTGTGACAGTACCTGGCACACACGCCCTGCATTCATTCCAATTTCCATTGAGGATTTCAGTGTCCGCAGACACTGTTTTCTTTTGTAAAGTGCTGTACTGCACTTTGTCAGTGCAGGGGGTGTGTTACAGATCTGCAAGCACTACTGCAACACACACCCTGCACTGATTCAGTATCCATTTACACAGCTCCGTCTCAGTAGTGCACCTTTATTAATATTTAAGGTGCTGCCAAGAGGGGGATGAGGACAAGGACACCATTCACTCTGTGTAGGAATAATTCTGTTCCTACACGGAGTTTACTAAATCCTGGGGAGACTGTTTCTACTGACCCAAATGTGTCCTAACATAGCAGAGAAGAAAAGTGGAAGATAAGGAATGCCATAAAAGGATAAGGAAGGTGACAGAGTGCTTCAGTAATGTGCAGCTGTAGTAGATGAGGTGATTTTAAGTAACTGTCTATTATTTATTTATTAACAAATTGTGTGGCTTAATAACATTGCTTAAATTTTCAGGAAGCTAGCAATGTACATAGGCACTTGAAGGGCCAGTATTCCTGAATTACACTTTTGGTGGGAGCAACCAGGGTGTACTACTAAGTCAAAGTATGTTTCCTGAGACTGATGTGGTTGCAGGGAGAGCCAGAAACTGCTTGAAAATACTAATAGACATTCAAAGACATTCCAAAATGATAAACATAGCATAAAAGTTCAGCAGGGATGATGAGATGCTACTACAAATCTCCAAAGCAGCCACGCACATCAACAGCGAATTAGTTGCAGTTACAAAAGAGAACAGAATACAGATATCATATCTGTGTGCATTTATCCCATGCATTACTGATCTAGATTGCCAGTGACTGACCTCCTTTATTTATTTTATTTTTTTATTTATTTTTTTTTTCCATGTTTACTGACAAACACTATGGCTTTGGCATGCCCTTATCTTACCACCATAGCAAGTAGTTCCACTGACACCTTTTCTCTCTGTCCTACTGTATTCTGGATTAGTGTAGTGTGAGGAGAGGTTCTACTACAAAATCAGCCATATTCCATGGCAAACACTCACCAGAGAATAAGGATGTGTGGAATTCCTAATTATTCATCTCATGTATGCAAGTCAAGAAATAAAGAGCAGAAAAACCTGCATGTCAGCTGATAAAAATATAACAAACAACTATGCAGTTATTAACATGAATAATTATTTCTTTGTCTGACCTATACAAGGCAAAATTGGATGATAAGTTCAGGAATGGAATAAATGTGGGTATTGAAATTGTGTGTACAGTCTTTTAATTGGACTAAGACAAAGATCAGTTTTGTTTATGTTAAAACCCTTGATCCAAAAAGCTGCCTATGCACGTGGACTTACCCTATTTAAGATAGATAATGCACTTGAATGTAACCTTGCATCTGAAATGTGTTCAGAGTTCTAGTCTTAGAAAATATACTGTTTGAGTTGAAAGCTAAATTGCTGATTTATTCTGTTCAGAAACTTAACCCCTTCAGATTAGAGTGAGCAGTGTTCTATGAATTCAAATGAAACAATCTTTTTTTTGAAGTTGTGCCAGTATAGCCATCAAATATATCAGAAACATACCTCTGAACATCTGAGTGCAAGATCTCTGAGCAAAGCCAAAAATAATGGAGGACAAAGGCACAAAATAGGGACAAATGTAAATATTGCTCCTATAAGCTTAGAAAAATGTTAAAATAACAGGTTTTACACTATCATGCATTTTCTGAAGGGTATGGTGGCTGACATTCACATGTATAACATTATTTAGTGATTCAGTCCTCAATATTTGCCAGAAAGCCATACATTTTGTGTGGAAAAGGCCAATAATATGAGGCAAAAATCTAGACATTCTGTCAAAATCATTTTGAGGGGTATGATTAGAACAATTTTCTTGTGAAAGATTGAGCATGATAATGCAAATTTGCATTGTGTAGATGCAAGTGCAAGATAGAAGAGGATGCAATGCAATCAGTCACAGTCATTCTCATTGTCACAAAGCCACTGATTTGTAGATTCACAGAAAACATAGGTCACATTTGTGAAGTCAATAACTAAGTCACATTTGTGAAGTCAATAACTTTGTAACAGAGAACATGATTCACCCAGTCTTGAAGATAATAATATGCACAATTACATAGAAGTTCACATATTTGCCTCATTCAGTGTGTGATACTTAAAAAGCAGAGCAATGATGCAAAACTACAGACTGCAAATTAGAACTCGAGCTCAAAAGTTTTATATTTCTGGACAATATACTAATTGATTTGGGCTGTATACCTGGAAAGTACAGTATAAACCTGAAGGCAACACCAGTGATTCAAACTCCAAGAAAAGTGCCAGTTACACTAAGGCAAAGAAACATAAAGGAGTTCAAAATATGTAAAATTTACACATTAGTGCCCTTACCCTTGAATTAAAAGCATGGTGACTGTGGTCATGTCCGACAAGATCTGGATAGACATTGACCCCCATGACTTGATTATTGCTATTCTAAGAGAGTGTTATCTATTGAAAACAAGCAAAAAAGTGTCATCAGAGATACTAAGGGCATAATTTACCTTGGTGAAAGATGCAAATCTGTTGTCCTGACAGATGAAATTAGATCTAGATAATTTGAAATGATGGTGACATTTGAATTTTTTGGATATCAATTTGATTTTCGATGCATGTGCTGATCAAATTCAGAGTAAGATCTACAGGATGGAAACCTTTGTGAACAACTATTTACATAGACACAGTCAGCACCCACATCACATGAAGAAGGGAGTCGTGAAGGGACACTTCATATAGCTCAGCAGATTAATGAGGAATGATTAATTTTTTTTTGAGGAAGAAATGGAAACATTAAAGCATTTCTCCATGGCTAGCCACCATCATTGGTGAAATGTATTTGTTGCAGATGGTGAAAGCTAAACCAGTCCTTGGAAAGGACCAGAACAGTTGTTCATTGGCTATTGAGGAGATGCACCCCCCGACTAGTCTTATGATTGGCTATAGGGTTGCCTTTCCACTCCCCATCACCATTGACATGACTATCATCAGTGGTGTCCTCCAGAATGACTGGAAAACAATTTTAGGCAATAGGGATGTTGCAAGAATTTTAGTAGAGCACCCAATTTTCACCTGCAAAATGGTGCATTCTATCAGATCCATTCTAGAAAATCAGAATGGACTCAAAAGAATCTGAGATGGTACCTTTGGAGCTTTTAAATGCAGCAAATGCAATCAATGCCACTTTATCTGGAATACAACGAGTATTTTCATTAGTATTTAAATTTGAATATTTTTGTATATCAGAGGTACAATTGTGGTTTGAAGGGGGTTGTTTACTTAGCTCACTGTGATTCATGTGCCTGTTTTTATGTTGAAAAGACTATTAGAAAGCTGTCTTGCAGAATTTATGAACATTCATTAATAATAAGAAAAGGAGACAGAATGAATGCCCTTACGAAACATGCTTTGCAGTGTGAAAATTATAAAACACTCCATTTCTTTGTGCTAGATTCTGTTGACATAAGTCACTTCTATGGCTATTAGACTGAATTCGGATAAATATCCTGGTTGAAATGAAACTGTCAGCATAAAATGCTTTTTACTAGCACAAATAATTTAAATGTGATTATTGAAAACTACAAGTTTATGTTTTACAGTCACCAGTTTGATTTGTTACTTTGATTTGCATTGACATATAACTTTAAAACCTGGGAAAAGGGGATTGGATTTTTTTATCATGTGATCTTTTGGGCACCATTTTGAAACCTGATATGTGTTGCATTACATGTATCTGATGAAGTTATTGGTGTATGAATAAAGAATGAAAGTGGTCAGAGCAGGCTGTGGTGACTCCCTACGTTTGCTGAGTAGAATGTGTTTCTAGTTTTTGGTTTGTTTCTTCTACTCCGCTTTGGTGTTTTTGACTTATCCAAAGCATAACTCAAGGAGTAGGGTAAAAACAATTACTTGCTAATTTCGAGGTCATGTCAATAGTTCTTTACTTGCCTGTGGTAAAATTTGAAAAATGAGACTTATCTATAATACTAACCACAAGTTAGAAATAAGTGCTGAAAAATATGGTTCAGACAAATTTTCCATTGCTAGCTCAGTTCCACTGTATTTTTTAAAATAAGATTCATGAATCACAAGGCTGTAATCCAAATACAACAGAGTGATTATATCAAATGTTTTGTGTAGATAAATATTGGAAAGATTTCATGAAGCACATTTTGATATTTTAAAGTAAGAGCAAGCATACAACATAATTTTCTGGTATGGACTCTCTCATTAGACTGAAATTAAAGTAAATAAACTCCCTGGTCTGTCACATGTATTAAAAAAAAGTCCAAATGCATTGTTGTACATCAAGAAAATCCTGATAGATCTTGGAGTAATCTATCAGGCGACTTTCTCCACTTCATAACAGTCAGCATTTAATTTGTGTTAGGAAACAGTCCAAGTATCCAGATGTTATCAAACACAAAGCAAGTGAAGGTATCTGTTTTTATTTTATTTTACATTTGTTGACCAGGGCTAGTCCAGCTGGATATATGTCCATTTTCATGGAGGTCCAGGGAGAAAAGCTCCACAAGCAGCAAAAAAGCAAGAGCAATGGTAATTACAATAGACATCGGTACATTACAATGGTAATTGCAATAGACATTGGTACATTACAATGGCATTTACAATAGACATTGGTACATCACAGTGATTAGTTACAGATTGCCTCAGTACAATTTAGCATTCCAGTAGGGAATACCTGATTTGAACACATCTTTATGTAATCTATATTTAAGAGACACTATAGATTCTAAAGTCACAGATAAGTTTCAAACGAAAACAGTATAGTTAATTGGTTTGGATATTTCTAGGCAAAGAACAACGTTACAGTTTTACTATTCAGTCTAACAAGAGTACAGCATTAGATGTCATTTTTCTGTATATACATATTTACATGAGGAACAAATCCTCTGAAAGGATCCACACAGTAATATCAGGGAGTTAACACAAGATAATGCTCAAAGAGGGCTAGAGTCAGGGGTGTCGGGGAAAGCATAGGCGGTTAGTCTGGGTTAACACAGGGGCATAGCCAGAGTGATTTAAGGTAGGGTTTGAGCTTGCTTTTAAATAGGTAAACTGAGGATAGGGAGGTTAGTTGACATGGGAGGCTGTTCCAGGTTTTACCTACTGTATTAGAGAACACAGTGTCACCAGCTGAGTTACTGGATTTAGCTATGTGTACAAGTAGTTTGTTAGATGAGCGTAGGGTTTTGAGATTGCTATAGGGGTGATTAGGGAAGTAAGTATGGGTGTATTGCTAGGATGATGCACGATCTTATGGGTTACAATTAGTTGTTTGAAAAGTATAAGATTTGGCAATTCTAACCATCCTAGCTGATTTAGATTGCCACAGTGATGGATTCCATAGGAGGACCCAGCTACAAACCTGGCAATATTGTTGTAGGAGGAGGAGAGTTTGCTCAGATTGCTTTTGCTTATTTTGGTATAGATCGGGGAGGCATAGAGTAGGGTAGAGATAAGGTGGGTGCAGGCAATAGTGACTCTAGCTGGAGGAGTCAGAAAGGATATGATCTTGTAGAGGGAACCTATTTTTTTATTGACTGTTTTTATGGTGTTGTTAATGTGTGGTTCGTAAGACAGGTTATTATCTATTAGTACTCCGGGAAGTTTAGTGGTTTGCTCAGGAGCTATTATAGTACCATTATTTGAGGTGACAGTAAAGTTAAGTGGGAGGTCCTGCAGATGGGGGTGAATAGTAACATTTTAGTTTTTTGGGGGTTTAAGATAAGATGCCTATGTGGGAGCAAATTTTCAACTGTGCTAAGGGTCTTTTGGGTTAGTGACTGAAGTTCTGATGGGGAATTAGCAGAGCATATGAGTGTGGAGTCATCCACATATTGGATACAGACAGCTTGTGGAGTAATGGAGGTCATTAGTAAAGATGGAGAAGCGTAAAGGGCCCAGAATGGATCCTTGAGGGACACCTAGGGTGAATGGGAGGTGAGAAGATAAGGAATTATCCCATAGTACAGACAGTTGCCTATTATATAAATATGATTGGAACCACTACATAGCAAGAGCATCCAATGGCAAGTATTTAAGTGTGTTTATGAGGAGGTTGTGGTTAACCATGTCAAATGCTTTTGACAGATCTATAAAAAGAGCTGAGGTCAGAGTGTCATTGTTGCAATTGCTTTTAATGGGGTCAGTAAAGGATAAGAGAGCAGAGGTGGTGCTGTGAAATGGTCTAAACCCATGTTGACATGTGACTAGTAAATTGTTCTCAAGTAGGTATGTTAGCAGTTGTAAATTAATACATTTCTCCATTAATTTTGCCAAAGGGGATAGTATGGCAATGGGCCTGTAGTTAGAAAACTCATTGGAGTTACCACCTTTGTGTAGGAGGATGTTGTGAGAGATTTTCCAATTTAAGGGGATGATTTCTTCAGAAATAGTTCTGTTAATGAGGATGGATATGGGTTGGGCTATGACCTTTGCTGTTTTTTGCAGGTATTCTGCAGGTAGTAGATATGCAGAGAGTGTGGTGTGTTTAAGTTGCTGAAGGAGGTTACAGATAAGGGATGTGGGTACAGGCAGAAGATGAAATGGAGAGGGATTATTGGTAGGTGTTGTGGTAGGGCAAGTGGTACTAGGGGATAGTTGGTTGGCGAGGGATAGAATTGTTTCAGTGAAAAATGTGTTAAATGAGTTGGCTATTTGGATGGGATAGTAGTGATCAGAGCCTGAGGGAGTAGGTGTTGCAGACCGTCCCGGGTGTAGGGGATTGTTAATACCTAGACAGAATTTTTGAAGATTATTTTGGTGGGTTCAATCAATCAGGCAGACAGTCAGTCATCATACTGATGAAATCCATTTTTCTTGCCATTATATTTCTGTTATACCTATCACTGAAAATGGTCCATAATTGCTCAGTCCTTAATTTTGTACATTTGTGCAAAAATTGAAATGTCAGCATGTAACTTCTTTACCAAGACATCTGTATTCAAATGAGTACATATAAAGAGCAATATTAACTGATTAAAATATGAAAAAAATGCCCAGGCAATTCCATACAAGACTGTTATCTATCTCGTCTTGAGTACAGATGCATTCCACTTCAACTGATAGTGCCTTCACTTTGTTAGTTATTGGTAGTAAGGACAATAAGGCCAATTTAATCAACTTAATCTGTTCTGTTTAATTCATTCACAAAAATGTCAGGTATCCAATCATAAGATGACAGAAACAATGTACTATTATAAAAGGTAACAATGTTATGACAAGTAAACCATGAAACTATCATTAGTAAGTCCTAGAGACAGAGTAAGAATTTCAAACCACAGATAATCAGTACTTGGAAAAACAAGGTTTTGTAACTGATCAAGGCAATAAATAGATGTCCTAACTTGTTGAGACTAAGGATAATCAAATGTTGAGGTGTACCAAATATCATTTACACAGTATTGTACTACACTCATCTCAAAGCAAAGAAATGCCTGAGAAACTGTTCATAAGAGCTTGCTATAGCAAAGAAGTGACACAACTACCAAAAATTGACACTGTATGATGGAGTTGCTATGTTAGATAATACATAATGGGCATTACTGTGATTTTAGATGGTGTTAAAACAGAAAATACCTGATGAATTCTTACAACATCATCACTATCTGTTCCTGACTGTAAAGTAACCAGATTTGGTAAACGTATGAAAATCCTTGCAAATTTAATTCTTTCATTGAGTGTGATGCTAACAATAAATGAAGTTTCAAGTTGTTATCCAATTATTACAAATTCTTATTGCATCAATGTTTTATATGCTGTATATGCTTGTGTATGTTTCAGATGACTTTATGTATGTAATGTGATGTCCTCAGTCTAGTACAAAGCTAATAACATATAGTTAGGTACAAATGAAAGCATTTCAATTAATTCAGTAGATGTATGTTATGAAGTGTCTTTAAGAATCCCATAAAGCTAAGAGTTAACGTGGGGTATTACATGATACAGTCTTGCTTTTTAGTTGTTACAATGTTATTAATAAGAGTGATTGTACACTTGTTTACCAATGCATACCTGTATTTTATCATCAAGTTGGTTAACACTATATAGAGAAGCTGAAACCACAGGCCAAAATAAGAAACTGAGAGTGAGAGGCAGTTCTAAGGAACACAAAAGGGTGGAGGCATTTGTGTTTTGTAAATGGATATGTTGGGTAGAGAATATTATTTCAGGAACTGAGAAAATAGTTTGCTGAACTAGTATAGTAGCAATCTGGCAAACATTTAGCATTCAACTTGAGCAGTTCATTGGATTAAACCAATAGAGGTTCATAGACTTACAGATGACCTTTCTGTCAAACAAGAAAAGATTCATACTTGTGCATGATTGAAGCTGAATATATTATTTGTAGCAGGGGTGACTCACAGTCCTGGATATTATGATGCAGCCCACCAATATTGCCTTGATTTATTTAAAAATAGTGAAGGCCATTAGTGCCTGAGACAATCTGAATAAAAATGAAAAAAGTGGTTGGGGTCATATGGGTCTAAGTGTGGGAAAAGTGTTTATTTTTATTAAATACATTATTTTATTATTTTTAAATACCTGTAATAATTCCAATTCTTTTGTTGGATGGTGCTTCTGCCAGGCAGCCAGCCTGTAGGCAGTATGCATTATTAAGTAAGTACAGTTAATAGTGTGTGTGTGTGTGTGTGTGTGTGTGTGTGTGTGCGTGTGTGCGTGTGTGTGTGTGTGTGTGTGTGTGTGTGTGTGTGTGTGTGTGTGTGTGTGTGTCTGAAGGTGAGATGAATTGCATGAATCTTACAGCAAATAACTTAAAAATATTACTATCGCTATTACTTATGTACCCATTCATTCGGTCACAATCAGACATCCAATATGTATGCAGTACAGCAAATGTCACAGATAGACTCATCTGTGTGTCCTCATTTTTGTGTGTCACAGTCAGACATCTGATATGTATGCAGTACAGCAGCTGTCACATGTGGACTCATCTGTGTATGCCCTCATTTGTGTGTATGTCTGTTCATGTGGGAGGGGTTTACAATTGGTTGCTCTGTGTATGTGTCTGATAGCAACACCTTAATAATATTACAGTAATTTAAATATTTATTCATTCATTTATTCAATTACAGTCAGACATCTGAGATGTGTGCAGTTATGCAAGTTTCTGTACGTAGTAGACACATCTAGGTGTGTGTGTGTGTGTGTGTGTGTGTGTGTGTGTGTGTGTGTGTGTGTGTGTGTGTGTGTGTGTGTGTGTGCACACCCATTTGCATGGCTGTCTGTGAGTGTATCTAAGGAAATTAAATAAATTATTGTGGCCAATAATTAGCAGTTAGCGTTGCCACCTCACAGAAAGAGGTTCTCCGGTTTGATTCTCAGCTGGGGTGCTTTCTGTGCGGAGTCTGCATGTCCTCCCTGTGGTCGTGTGGGTTTCCTCTGGGTGCTCCGTTTTCCTCCCACATCCCAAAGACATGCTATAGGTGGATTGGACACTCCAAATTGGCCCTAGGTGTGAGTGTGTGTGTGCATGTGCCTTCTGTGGAAGGTTGGGCACCGGGCTGGTACCTCTGCACCGTAAAACTCCACTGCCAATCATGAGTGGACAGGTGATCCGCTGTGGTGACCCTTAACCGGGAAAAAGCCAAAAGAAGAAGAAGATTGTGGCCAATTATTATTTTGTTACATTCTGAGATTTATTTATTAATATTTGTTTACTGGGAATGTCCAACTTGGAACAAAGCCAATTTTCAGTAGCTGCCCGGGGAGAAATGATCCAGACTCATGTCTTTGTAAAGTGGGAGGAAACCGAAGCACCCAGAGGAAACCCACATAAATGCAGGAAGGACCTGCAGACTCAGCACAGAAGGCACCCCAACCAAGAATCAAACCAGAAAACCTCTTGCTGTGAGGTGATAATGCAACTGCTGCACCACTGCGCCATCCTTATTTGGGGTAAACAACCTGGTTACAGTGACTGGGTGCACAGATTGTTTGTGGATGAAAATTAACTTGAATGACAGTGCTGTCATTTTTCAAGATGAACAGTCATTTTACTGCCATTGCCAGAGTAACTTGTACAACTGTGAAGCAAACTGAGATATTATATTTTTGTTATTGTTTATCTGAAACAACTTTTAAATAGATTACTGCTGCCATTTTTCTAATTACAGATATCTGTCTGAGGTGTGCACAGTCACAAATGGCTATAATTGCTAAGTATGGTGGCTGTCTGTGGATGAAAGTAATTGCTCTGAGGAAGTCCCTGTAAGTGGGAAGAAAGTGCTAAACCATTTGTGAATAAATATTGTACTCATCAGTTGCTGTGTCATGCTGTGCCTGTGTGGTTCTACAGTTTTTCAGTTGGTTGAGATGAAAGTGAATGACCCTGCTGTCATTTGTTCAAGTTAAGTAATCATAATTCTGGCTTTTTAGAACAGAGTGCTTTTATGTGAAGCCAGTTGGAATACCTTGGTGCAATCATATTTTTAACATAATCAGAATCCGTGGTATACACATGTGCATACTCATTAATGTGTAGTTGATGGGTATGGGGATGTTTGTGGATGAAAACAACAACATGTGGGGATCCTTCAATATTTCTTAAAGAAATAAACTGGCTCATAATTTCTTTGATTTTCCATCACACGAATATACCAGCATTGTCCACAGTAAGTGATCATCTGTGCTGAAACAAGCAGGGTGTCTGTGATAGAAATTGATCACTGGCATAGTGGAACAGTGGGTAGCATTCCAATCTCCAGTGCTTAGCTCTCATGCCAAGTTGTTAGCTATGATTTATTCTATATTGGGTCTACATGTCCTTCATTTCTCTATGCAGATTGTATCCAGGTACTGTGATTTCTTCTCTGGACCCTTGGCTGTTTAAATTGAGTTTTTTCAAGGCTCAGTAGCGATCCCCTATCCCCAGCCTCTGCCCTAGGCACCATCTAGTCAAATACCTTCCCTATTCAGTGGTATGCACAGATGGCGCTATAGAAATAGTAGAGTTGGTGACAGTTGGACCATTATTCTTTAACTTTCCTCATGCACAAACTTCAGAAATGTGCAAAAAAGGTACAGTAGCTTGTTTCTGGGCAGTGTAGGAGCAATAAGTTGGAAGACATTAATGTGGACACTTTATTTTCTTGTTTTCCTCACAACTATTGAGGCATACTGGGCATATACATTTGCCAGAAATGTAGGCATTTGTTCATTCACTTTCATTCCAGTCTAACAGTTCATGAATACCCAGACGATAGCAGTATTTTTTGTGTAGGGGTGAGGAGGCACACTGTGTAGATTTATTACTGCAACAATAAGCAATATACACTTGTGAATATTTGTTCTTTCACTCTCATCGCTATATAACATCAATGGGGTATACAGACGATGACTATCATTTTGGTGGTATAGGGAGACAAGCACTATTTACACATATGATTTATACATGCTCCCAAGCATTTGCTCTTTAGTTTATTGGGAACTACTATTCTGACAGCTTTGAACATTAAGCTTTGGACAAAACTTATTTCTTACTTGAGAAAATAAGATTACATTTCTTTCCTTACTCATATATTTTGTTTTATTGGACCAAAAGGTTAGGAAAAACTGCTCTAAAATACACTTCAAAGTGCATACAACCCATTAACTTTAAATCCCATCTTAATTCAGTTACTTCTACAGTTATTACATCTGGTTCAGTCATGGTACATTGAAATTATGGAGGAAAAAGCAAAGAGAAACCTCCGGATTCACTAATCTTCTATGCAGGACTAACTTAGTCAGGATGGCAGCACGCCATGCATATTAATGAAGGCGTGCTGCCCGAACTCCCAAGCTTACAGAGAGCATGTACGAGTGCAGGGGTCATGTCTGAGAGCAGAGCTCTCAGAATAAACACACCCCTGCAATGTAGAACAACAGAAAGTGGTAAGAAATGAGCGAGACCACTCATAGGTGGCTGCATATCCCCACCAACAGTTCCCCTTGTGTACAACAGCATCAGTACATATAAAATTAAATGATGAAACCATTTTATTAATTGTTATTTAAATCCGAGTACAGCCAACCATAGGTGCATGGGTGTGCCCACTGCTTAGCTCTGGTTAAAGCAGCTTAAAAGACTGAAGAGGATAACAAGGAATATATATGCAAATGAAACAGCACACCAATAGTGTTGTGGGCAGAGCATTCACCTAATGAGCAGGCATTCCCAGTTCGAATCCCACTGCAGCACAGTCTATTTTACATGGCAAATCACATTATAACCAATATTTTTGTTGCAAAACCCACAAAATAACATATATTTATCAACTGGAGTACTGCAGGAAATGCACATGTGAAGTGTCAGTGTCATAATGAATAAGGCACTAGTAAGCAGGTTTAAGCACAAATAAGCAGTAGTAAGCATATGTAAGCAGTAGTAAGCATGTTTAAGTGTGTTTGCATGGGGGTAAGCACTGCCTACACAGATTAAGCAATTTAGAAGCTAACTGAGTATAAGAAACTGTAACCGGAAGTTAGCAGTGCTTACCTCTGTGGAAACACGCCCATACCCACTTACAACTGCTTTAAAGTGCCTTAATCACTGTGCATCCAACGGCCTGTGTTCTGCCCAGCAACAAAATAAACAGCCTCTGAAAGGCTAGAACCCTGTACACGACAGTTACAGTAGTTAACCACTAAGCCATCATAGCAGTACATAAGACTGAGGTTTCAAGAAACAAATCCTCACCATAAGAACATCAAACTGAACATGTGAAATGAATCTATGTACAGTGTGATGTTGTATAACCTGCTACATAACATAAATATGTGAAATGTAGTACTGCAGTAAGACCAGATGTGAGGCGTTATTGTAATAAAGTGTTGAATTCCCCAGGATCCCGTACAGTGTACGTACACATGAAATCACAGATACTAGACACAGATATAACATGTAACAAATAATAAATCAATGTCAAAAGGAAAATATAATGCTAATTAGATATTAAGCAATGCTAAGCATTGCACAGGTCAGCCTACATGGTGTAAGCAATGTGTAGGCTGGCTAACACAATCTGCCCAGTGGTATGCCCCTTTAAGCAATGCAAACATTAGGTAAGCATGTGCCCATAGCTTAGCCTTTTCAAAACCATCCAATCACGGGAAAGTGTGGGAAATTGGGTGTATTTAAACCCCACAGGCACCAATAATTCCCATAACTGGTTGCAGCTTCCTACTGTAGGCAGAATGGCTGGAGTTGGGGAAGGCACTTGATTTAGAAAGCAGCACTGGGGGGACCCAGGAGTCCAGATTCATGGTATGGCTCCTGGTAAAACACCATGAGGAGAGTCTACTGCAGGGCCAGTACCAGGGCTCACAGTATAAAGCGGAGGCCTGGGACAGTCTCGCCCATGACCTCACCAGTGCCACTGGTATCCTCCGGACTGGTGAGCAGGTCAGGCATCACCATGCTGACCTGAAGTGGTGGAGGGGTGATTTCTTTGACCAGCGGATCCAAGAATCTAGGCAGATGGCTGATGTCCCAGCACTGAGTAAGTACTCATTCTACTACGTAGATAATGCTTGCCTAGCTTGTGTATACTATGGATAGGTAATGGCTAAATATCACTGTATTTGTCCGACAGCTGCAGATAAGTGGGCTGTGAACCAGCAAGCCCATGCTGCTAGGCTGCAAAGGCTATGTGGTGAGGCAGGTTAGTAATATTCTTGCATGTACTGTCATAACAAATAAATATAACAGTACTAGAAAGTGTTGTACCAGTATAAAAATGTATTGTGTATGGGATGTAATGAATAAACCAGACAATATGGCAGGAAGACTGTCATATAGGATGCGTGGAAAAAAGGTGCAATATCTTGTGAATAAAAGTATAACCCCTGGAGTGCTTTTGTACATTCTGCTGTCATATGTTGTTGTAGTGTTGCTTTCTATAAATAGTACTGTTGTATTAAACAGTCTTACCCACACTGTTGAACGCAGTTAAAATGCGTAAGAAAGTTCAGTATAACAATGCAGGAAGTCCCAAGAGGTCAGTCATATAGAACAACTGAGGGAGACTTAGACAGAAACCATTGTAATGCTTTACACCAGTTCCCTGATAGCACAGTGTACTGTGATGTCAACTGTAATATTTTTTACAACACACAGCAGGGGTTTGAATCCCGGGAGTAGTAGTAAGTTGTATGCATAACCATACCCCACAACTGTACAGAGTTCGTCAGAATGTTCAGATAGAAAGCTGTATGCATAATTAGACCCAACAGTTGTACAGACTTTGCTGGAATGTTCAGATAGTGCACTGTAAGCATAATCATAACCATCAATTCTACAGACTGTGGCAGAATGTTCAGGTAGTAAGTTGTATGCATAGTCATACCCCTCAACTGCTTTGATCTATCCCGCATGTCCAGATAACAGGTCCAAATCTGCTGCCTGGTAACCTGTTCCCCTGACAAATAAGTGTGATGATCCAAGAAATGTAGGCAGTTTATACTGACATATAATGGATAGTCAGACCTGAACATAAAAAGAGAATGTATATGGAAACAAACCTATCATTGTAGCATCTCACCCAAGAGTATGACAGTTATTCCAAAATATATCACATTAACACCTGCATCCTGTCAAGCCTTGACCAGAGTGTGTGCAATAATGGACTTTTAGGCATCTGTATAACATCAACATGGCATCTGGGAGTATGTGTAGAATTTGCCAGGTAGTGTTAACAATGATTTTCTCAACAGCTATAACAGGCAAGTGGTGTAGACTATACGTAAGACACAGTCCACATATATACTAATCTACAAACATACCATTGTACAAAGTAAGGCCACTGGGTAGAGTAATAATACATGTAAGGGAAAGATCACTGCTGTGACTAAGAAAGTTGTGAAAACTACAGGGATATATTAATTGTTACTTGATCTCTCTCTCTCAACCCCACCATATGTGCAACAATAACCCAATTACACACCTCAATGGGTACGTGTACACTCCGTTCTTTTGTTGGGACATATGTCCTATTGGATTACAAATATTCACCTTTGGTTCTATGCATGTGCCATGTTAAAATACCCCCATATTGGTGGTCTGTTGCCATCAACGAAGCCTGCATCTGTTGTAATGGCCACTGTTGTCCCATATATGCATGTGTTCTGCTTGCTCTGCAACTGTTGCAAATCTGGTGTCTTGGATTAATGGGAATACCTATGCATGCTGTTATAACTAAACCTGAATGCTGTTGACTATTACTAACTCATATCATTCTTAAAACAGCAACACCATAGCTCATATGGGAAGGCCAGTCCCAGCGGACCCACCTGTCCCACCTCAGCTGGCCATGGCATCGGGTACCAGCACGTTTGGGGCCCAGCCTGGGACCTCCTCCTCCATTAGACCTGCACCACCTTCGGGTGGAACCACCGCAGGGGATGGGGCTCACCCCCCCAGGGAGCAGGGGCAGAGAGGTACCTGTCAACCACCATCAGGTACGGGCTGTGGTGCGTAGGGAGCTCGACAGCGAGCTTTGAGACCAGCTACGCCAGCTTGAAGGCCGTGTGGTGCAATTAGAGGGTGAGCCTGCCCCTCTTACCCAGCCCCCAGCACAGCCACCCTTGGGGCAGTGAAGGTGCAGTGGTGACTGACCACGGGTGGGGGCCTCAGTCCCACTGTTTCCATTTCAGGGCTCATGGGCTTGCGACTTCCAAACACCCCTCCCCGTCCAAGGTGTTTACCCCCACATGTGTCATATACCATCCCTGTATGCATCTTGTTTGTCTTGTCTTTTAACCTACCCAACATACCTCCCCAAATATACCTACTACCCCATCCCCAACATCCCACTCTCACCTGAAAAAAAAGGGCAATCTGTTCTCACAAAAAAGTTTCGCCCCATACATAGCTGTCCATTTCACACATGTGTCCGCTGGACACATGTAATCCGGTCTAATTGGCATCACAATGAATTATTATTATCTCAGGGGTTTGAGTGTTCAAATCTACCTCCAAATTCAGTGCATATGCACAGCTGTTTCTGTAGAAAAAATGGGCAGCTATGGACCTTCCCTACACCCTTCCTGCCATCCCTGGCTATTTTCCCTACTGTCTTTCCCCTCTTTGTGCCCCTTTTTCACCACTTTCCTATCAACCCCTTTTTCTTTTCTTTTAAAGAAATTAGCGTGGGGGTAAGCGGGAGTAAGCACTTTTAAGCAGCAGTGAGCAGGTTTAAGCCTGTTTGCATGGGGGTAAGCAATGCCTACACAGGTTAAGCAATTTAGAAGCTGACTGTAAGAAACTGTAACCGGAAGTTAGCAGTGCTTACCTCCAAGCAAACCTGAGCAAACCAGATTACAACTGCTTTAATGTGCCTTAATCATTCAGTATCCAATGGCCCTTGTTCTGCCCAGCAACAAAATAAACAGCCTCTGCAAGGCTCAAACCCAGTACCCTGCACACCATAGACAAAGCAATTGACCACTAAGCCATGCTAGATATACATAAATTTGATGTTTTCAGAAACATATCATCCAGCCCAGTCATGCTACAGTACAGAGAATGTAACCAACATCTAGATGTATGTGTGTGTAAATATATTAATATCTAAACAGATACAACATATCTATATATGTAGATATATATAGGTATGTATATTTAGAAATATATACATATATATAAATATATATGAACATATATACATGCAAATGCCTACATCGACACATATATATGTCTACACCTATATGTCAACATATGCACAGCAAGGTACATATATGTACACAGGTATATAGTTGTGTAGGTATATACGGACATAGTCATACATATGTAAGCTGATATATATATATATATATATATATATATATATATATATATAGGTATATGTGGCCATACATCTATAGATAGCAATGGTAGAGTAACAAAAACAAATATGTCCACATGCACCGTTAACGGGGTTGAGAGGCCCCAAACAATATATGTCTTGTATGAATAGGCATACCCCCAGCCAAACATGTCCACCCTGCAATACACTATCAGGTGTTGCAGATCTGATAACCAGGACCTGACATGGCATGGGCACAAGATGTTAACAATGCTACATCCCACCTGTATGATGTCAGGCTGGTATTGGTAACATATCATGCAGTACAGTCTAGCTCCCATAGAAAATGTAAAATGTGAAAGCTATCAACATCCCCAGGATACATGTATACAGACACATATATGTAGATACAGATATACATATATATTTACATATATATAGATAGATATACATATATATTTACATATATATAGATATACATGTGACTGCACATTCACACACAGAGATATATACAGTAATATACATATGTAGGAGGTGCGCAACATATGGAACAGCCACTATGCCTACATTTGACACCTGTACAGCTGGACAATGCATGGGCCACCCATACAAATGACAACCATTGCCTGCAACATATACCCACAGAGAGGTCATAGGAAAAAACACCACACACAGGTTTGCAGGAATGGAAAAACCTTAATTTGTGTACTATTACAGTTCTATATACTATTGCTACTTTAATCGGGATCGTCTTCACAGACATGGTTTGTGTGGGGGTCACATCTGCTTTCCACATGTGTGCCATTGGCTACTGACAGACATTCTAAGGACATCATAGTATAGTACCGCTAATAGCATGTACTGCCCCTGTCAACTGCAGCAGAGATATTGGCCAATATGTATGGACATTCTGACACACTCTGTATAGTCCAGAGGTATACACAGAATCACTTACTGCAAAACTTGTGTACCATGCCTGACAACATGGATGTTAACAGCCATGTAGCTGGATATAACACATAAAAACTGGTATACATATGCCACCATAGGTTATGCATTTACACACACCTGTCTAGCCTGACACCTACTACCCACTGGTACAGGGGTTCTATGAACACATACTACCCACTAGATATTGACATACATCTGTACAGCATCCCCACTGCCCTGTCTGACATACATGACTGTTAAGAGAGGCCCGGCAGCAGTACACCTGGCAAGTATCTGCACATGACATCTCACTGGGTAAGTACACTAAGCTGCTAGGCATGTAAAAATGCACTGTGCAGGCTACAGGCAGATTGGCTCAACACTGGCCTACATCTCCTATGAGGGAATGCACATGTACCTGCATATATAGCAGCCTGTACAGGCATGTCACAGCACAGGGTAAGAGATACCTGCATGAAAGTGCATAACCACAACCAATGAGAACACAGCCACAGCCACATATGGCAAGCAATCATAATATTACAGTATACGGACTATCTGTTCAACATCATCCTCATATGTGCCACTCACACACTAACCCTACATATACTGGGTCACTACACAGTTTGGTCTGATGGCTAACTGTGAAATGGGACGTGTGTATGGCCCTACAAACATGTAAGCCAATATGGTAACATACTGTGGAGCAGCATGTAACATCAGCTAGGACGGGACATAGGACGATGACAACTACCACAGTCTGTGCACAGGCCAAGGTACATATTAACAATACACACACTGTCAACATTCACCATAAGTACAAAAACCTCAGTACTGTACAAACAACCACAGTATGTCCAGGTTATGTCATCAAATATAACCCCTACTGTACATAACATGTGTAACAGTCTGATATCTCACTGGCTTGTTATCAGATATGATGACACTAATTATGGTGTACAACACATGTGCACTTCTTCATGTATGACATATGTGCAAAGGTTGACAGAGGTGGGGCTGGAAGCACATACACAGGGCCAATATTGACATGTTGCTGTGATAACCTCATACATTTACTGTTGTAACATGGTTTGTTACAACATATGTTCTGTGAGGGATATGAAGTCAGTAACTGTCACGGCTTTCACCATCTACAGACTGAAATCCTCACACTACTTTCTGCAGTCTACAGCTAGATGATCCATGGGTAACACATGAAACCAAAGGCACAACACACTGCCCTGTATGCAGATGACCCAGCAGATGGGGATTCCTCATAAACATAGAACTGGCATGGCAGGTATTGAGACATGTAGGACAGCCAAATCTACAAACACACTGTTGAACCAACATTACTCCACATGCAGTATAGCAGCACTTACAGTCTGTAGTCAGGTCAGGCACATCCCCCTCCTGTGTGTTGCCCTGTTTCTACAGTGTATGTTGTTAGAGGTAAATCCCCAATCAATCTGAGATGCTGTTTGCCAAACAGCAGATCTAGTTCCTCCTACTCACAGTGAATGAAAAGGGCCAACACCAACATGATGTTTCTAGATACTGGAGTGTGTTTCCATGCAATTGGCTACGGGAATGTTACCACAGCTGTTCCACATGCAGTCAGCTAGGGGAGGGCTGCAATTCATGCAGAGGCCATCACCTGATCATGAGTATCACTTAAAATACACATGCTGCTGCCTAAGCAAAGCAGGTGTAGGTTTCTACATCCACCAGAGAGGGAGTGAGAGAGTTAGACAGAGGCAAAGACAAGTCAGGGAGGGGTGGGAGAGTAAAACCTAAGCATGTTTGTGTCACATGCCTACCAGCACAGGGTATTAAACCCCTGATGACTATGCAGTGCAATTATTGGCTGTGCCATATGGGTTACCTGTTATGGAGCCCTCAGAACATATATGTGACAGTGAGTGACATCTGCAACAGGGATACGGTAGCTATACGGTAGGTGATGTACACATGCCTGTCTTAATGAACAGGTGCCACCGTCAACACAGCCAGAGTCTCACAGGGATGCACACACATTGACACACTTGGCAGGGCCAGGATTAAAACTCATCAGTAGTGGGATTGCCACAACACATCACTGTCCAGGTATCACATGCACCACATGGGTCATACGGAGGCTGTATGGATAAAGTGTATGGGGGGATGTCTAACATCAGACAGCATGCTTCAGTATGCCAATGGGGGATGTAGTGAGTGTGGATGTGAATGTATGCACCATACAACACACACACAAACACACATGGTGCCAGTACTGACATGCATGGGTGCATGTCTGCATGGGTGTGTGGTGGTCGCATGTGCCAGATGGCTATACAAGGCTAGGCAATGGGTATACCTTGGCATCAGGCCACATGACAATAGTCTGCATTGTGTCTCAGGGCTGTGGTTTCTGCATTTGCCCACACAGGTGGGTATTGTATTTCCCATCCAGTCACCTGGGTGACTATTGTGTGTGGCCAATGCTGTGTATCGCTTGCCATATATGTGTTCCTTAGTCCACGACATGGATGGTGTCTGGGATGTGCACACCTCTCACATGCATTTAGAGTGACATGTGGAACTGAACCTAGAGTGCCTCGCCCATGTTGTTAACACAGATTATCATCAGATGTGCCAGTCTTGCCCACTTGTGGCAGGAACTGGTAATGGGCAGCAGGTTCACCTTGCACCTACATTGATAGAATGCTAACAGCATTCCCTGGTTTCAGTGGCATCTGTACATACAGGGAATGTTGTTAGGCATGGTATGTCCTTTGTGGGTCACATGTGATGGCACCACAGGTGTTGCAGGTGTCCATAGGGGAACATGGGGAGGGTGCACTGTCTGCATGTACATGCATATTGGACAGATGGACAAGGTGCCATGCCCTCTGTAGCCCACTGCTATCACTCCATAGTTACTATCAGTGGCCAACATGCAGTGTACTACCCACATATTCGCTGTTGCCTAGGCATGTGTGTGTATGAGACATGGGCTGAGACTGTGCTCTGGGTAATACTGGCATTGCTAACTGTGATTGCCTGGCCTTGATGTCTTATGTTTGGGTATGGCTTTGCACCCCAGCTTCCCAGCTATTTCACATCTGTTATCCCTGTACGGTGGATATTGTGATATATAGTAGGGCCACCATATAAGAATTATGCAAAAGCCACTCCACATTGGCCACAGGTGTCACACACTCACAACCACATCCACACAGGATACGAGTTACAAACACACACACACACACACACACACACACACACACACACACACACACACACACACACACACACACACACACACACACACACACACACACACACACACACACACAAACACACACACACACAGCTGTCATGTCCGGGAGTACAACCCCTATCTAACTAGTGTATTACATGATAGCACTATAGTACGTGTCACAGAGAGTACTGAAGTACTCCTTTCCCAATGGTGCATATCACATTGGATTACATCTGCAGGATTGCCAAAATAGAACAATCTAATTGTAGTGAGTGTAACTAGCCTAAAATGCATTGCTCCCTGCACAGATAGTGACACACACACAAAACATCCTCAACTGTCGTGTGGGTATAGAACCCCTAACAGAGGTTGATATCACGCTACAGCATGGAGCTGTTATAGGATGCACCACAGGGATTACATGTGAACTTCTTCCCAAAAGGTGTATTTCACAATGAATGACATCAGCAGGATTGCCAAAGTTGGACATTCGAATTACAGTGAGTGTGCCTATAATGCATTGCTCCATATAAAGACATTGAAACACACATAAAACATCCAGAATTTCCATGGGTGAGGATGGAACCATACCACAGTTCTAAATCACACTACAGCAGTACACAGTTATGGCAAACTCTACATTTGATATTGGGTTACATCCCTCCCAGAGGCATATTTCTAGGTGAGTGACATCAGCAGCATTGGTAAAGTTGAGCCTATAAATTGTAGGGAGTGTGAGTACCCTAAAAAGCATTGCTTTCTACACAGACACACACATTTGCCATGTCTGGGATTAGAACACCTACCTAACTACTTTACCACACTAGAGCAATACGCAGTTATAGGACATGCTAGGGTGATTACTCAGCTACAGCCTTCACAGAGGTGTATTTCTAGGTGGATGACATCAGCAGTCTTGCCAAAGTTGGTTTTATGAATTGCAGGGAGTGTGATTACCCTAAAAAGCATTGCTCTCTACACGGACAGTCAGACAGACACACACACACTTGCCATGTCTAGGATTAGAACACCTACCTAACTAGTTTATCACAGTACAGCAGTACGCAGCTACAGGACATGCTACAGTGATTACTGGGCTACAACATTCCCAGAGGTGTATTTCTAGGTGGATGGCATCAGCAGCCTTGCCAAAGTTAAGTATATGAATTGTAGGGAGTGTGAGTACCCTAAAAATCATCGATCTCTACACAGACAAACACATACACTTGCCATGTCTGTGATTAGAACACCTATCTAACTACTTTATCTCACTACAGTAGGACACAGTTACAGGACATGCTACAGAGATTACTGGGCAACAACCTTCCCAGAAGTGTATTTCTAGGTGGATGACATCAGCAGCCTTGCCAAAGTTGAGCATTTGAATTGTTGGTAGTGTGGCTACCCTAAAAAGCATTGCTTTCTAAACAAGTCAGACACGCACACAAACACACACTCACAGTTGCCGAGTCTGGGATTAGAACTCCTAACTATCTAGTTTATCACACTACAGCAGTACACAGTTATGGGACCTGCCACAGAGATTTCTGGGCTACTGCTCTCCCAAAGGTGTATTTCACATTGGAAGACCTCAGCAGGCTTGTCATAGTAGGGCTATCGGGAGGGCAGTGTGTGTGCATGGGCCATAACCCATTCATCTATGGGTTGACACACCACATGTGGGCACATACAGGGTCATATTTCACAGGTACATGTATACAGCTGCTAGATGACTACTTACTTGTACAGTCATGTTGCACAGCTTGCACGTGTACCACATAGTTTGTCATGCTGACAGATACTGGTGGCTAGTATCTACAGTGAGTGACATTTTCATCTTATGTGTTTGGGGCCCTTTGGCTGTGTGCTGGGTGGGACAGGCCTGGATGGCTCCTTGTCACAGTCACCATCTTCCACAAATCTATGTCTGTCTACCTTTGGCTTATTATAGTGTGTTGTCCTTACATATATGTCTGTATTCCTATCCGATGTGTGTGCAAGGCATGAGTGGTGCCTACTGATGAGTGTCTGCACTAACTGTGACTGCCATATATGTCTGGTCCATTGGTGTTTGCAGACATGGCCTTCGTGTGTTTAAGTGTGTGAGCATGCTCAGTATGACATTTCAGTATGTTGTTGACTGACATTGCCTTCATTTCTCTGTGTCTGAGCATGCCCAGTATGACTGTCTGTATTGCATGTGTGGATCGAGTCCAGGTAGTTTGTACTGCAGTGCTGACCTTTGTGCTGTGCACTGACAGGTAGCATGCTGTCTCTACAGGGTATCCATTGATCTTTTCGTATTGACTGTTACTACATTTCTGCATAGCAGAGGGGGGGCACACCTGACTGTTTCTGCATTTCTACACAAGATTGGAGGGGGGCACACCTGACTGTTACTATGTTTCTATGTAGGATGGGGGAGCACACCTGACACTTGTACACATTTGCTAGGACTATACTGGTATGTCGGGTACTCCATTTCAGTCTGTAGTCTTACCTATCGTGCTGGCTAGAGGCATACCAGTGTACTACAGATATTTGCTTTTAATTACCTACATATTGGTTTCTGACATCCTACCCTTCAGAACTGACATCCCACTGTGTTACCTGCTGTAGTCTGTGTGTGTAGGCCTGGGGGGGAGGTTACCCATACGCCTCATTCAGAGGCCATAGCACAGCCTTTGTGTGTGTTTATCTACACCTGTCCTGCTGGCTGCAACTGCTGTTGGTTATGTAACACCCCCCTGACAGGCATGTGTGAGTCACTTTCCTTTTGGGTGTCCTAGTATTGAGGGTGGTGCTGCAGAGCTGCCTATGTCTGATGCACATAATACATTTCCCGCACATATTTAGGCACAGGTAGTGTAATGTTTGGCATCCCTTTTACTGTATGTGAGAGTCAGAGAGAGATGTTCTTCTCTGGGTCCCTCCTGTGTCAGTGTAGGTGCTATGGTTGCCTCTTTGCAAAAGCCAGGGCATACTGGGCATGCCTCCTTCTGCCTACTGGGAAAGGCTCAGGTGGTTCCTCCTCTGAGTCACTCTGTGCCTGTGCAGGCCTTGGCAATGGTGAGGGGCTGTGTGGCCCTGCCCCATGCTGTTCCAGCTGCAGCTCTTTCCGCAGGATAGTAGAAATGTATAAACTGCAAGGAACCACCATGAAAAATAAAATACACAGTTTAATGGAAAAAACGAGCGCTTTCACGCACACTCAGGTGCGCTTCATCAGGTTACATTTAAACAATAAAAGCCATTCCTTTATATACAAAAAGAATCATCAATTAATCAATCAAATAAAACAATTATTGAGCAATTAAAACCAAAGCAATTTCATGTTAAAGAAACAGGAGTCACTTGTATAATCCAGCATCAAATCTTGAACATACAAATTCATCACAGACAGAAATATATAATTTCATCACAGATAAAAATATATAAATACATCGTAGATCAAGTAAGTATTTCATTATTTAAACTTGCCTGCAGGTTATCCACTAAACTATATGACATTTTAATCAAGCGATAAGTCAGCACAAACTTATGTAGAAATAGAATCAAATTAAGAGCATTCATCTCATGCAAACATCTACTAGTCAAAAGCCTTAACATTGAATGTTGGAATTTGATAAAACATCAGAGCTCAGAGTCAACATTTGTTAGCCGTGCTCAGTTGAGCAACTGAATAATAAATGCGCTAACACTGTGTCTCATACTTAGAGTCCATACAATTAATGAAGCGTATGACTAACACTATCTCATTGTTGAATCCACAATCATAACTAAATAATAATATCATTGTATAGATAGATATAGCGATGTGCTATGCACAGTCAAATAAGTCATATGTATATAGAGCATAGATGGTTTTCAACCAAATCAAATACAAAACATTTAATAACTCCTAAGGATAATAAAATATAAATCAAAATGTGAATTCATCCACCATCTAATTGGTATGGTATGCTCCCGTTCGAACAATAAGCACTGCAGCTAGAATTACATAATGTCATACCATCTAGATAAGTATTTAATTTTTTCATCATATAAAGACAGGGATGTTAACGCATGAAAGGATATATATAGTTAGAGTACAGCCATATACTCCTTAGTTTACAGTCATAACCACAAATTAAAAACTGTGAATATATATCATAAAATATATATATGGCTCAGCACAAAATGAAACCTGTGTCATATATAATGGCTTGGACAATTAAAACTAACATATAATAGATTATAATTATAGTTTGAATACTCTAGACAGACCGTGTAACAGCCTAAAATTTAACATAGATAGTCCATAGTCAGACTTATTAGATCAATAAATACAAGACATTTTATAAAGATCCCAAAAGAACCGGACGAATACTAACAGTTGAATTAAGTCCTGGTTCTACATGGGCCTTTAATCTCAGTATCCATCTAAGTTCAAACAGTTCGAGGGTACCTATGTGGTCTCCTTCCCTTCTGTTGGGGTTCACTACCTGTATTACTAGAAAACTGAAATTGTGCTGGGGTCTGTCGTTACAATGCATGGCTAGGGCATTGGTAAGATTGTTCTTCCTAATATCGTATATATGATTGTAAATACGATCCTTAAATCTACGTGATGTCATCCCTACGTAGTAAGCATCACATAGGTTTCAAGTTGCCAGGTAGATAACATTACGTGTATCACAAGTGGCATAGAAGGTAGGTTTGAAGGCCATACTTATGCCGGGAATTTCAAAATTTTGTGATGTAGAAATATACTTACATAGGGAGCATTTTCTGCATGGATAGGTGCTTTTAATTACCTACATATTGGTTTCTGACATCCTACCCTTCAGAACTGACATCCCACTGTGTTACCCGCTGTAGTCTGTGTGTGTAGGCCTGGGGGGGAGGTTACCCATACGCCTCATTCAGAGGCCATAGCACAGCCTTTGTGTGTGTTTATCTACTCCTGTCCTGCTGGCTGCAACTGCTGTTGGTTATGTAACACCCCCCCTGACAGGCATGTGTGAGTCACTTTCCTTTTGGGTGTCCTAGCATTGAGGGTGGTGCTGCAGGGCTGCCTATGTCTGATGCACATAATACATTTCCCGCACATATTTAGGCACAGGTAGTGTAATGTTTGGCATCCCTTTTACTGTATGTGAGAGTCAGAGAGAGATGTTATTCTCTGGGTCCCTCCTGTGTCAGTGTATGTGCTATGCGTTGCCTCTTTGCAAAAGCCAGGGCATACTGGGCATGCCTCCTTCTGCCTAGTGGGGAAGGCTCAGGTGGTTCCTCCTCTGAGTCACTCTGTGCCTGTGCAGGCCTTGGCAATGGTGAGGGGCTGTGTGGCCCTGCCCCATGCTGTTGCAGCTGCAGCTCTTTCCGCAGGATCATATTGTGTAGCATGGCACATACAAGGACGATTTGGGTACATGTAGCTGGTGTGTATTGCAAGGCTCCACCAGATGTGTCCAGGCACCAGGACCGTGCCTTGAGCATCCCAGACACATGTTCTACTATAATTCTGGTCTGTGCTTGTGCATCATTATGGAGTTCTTGTTCGCGTCTGTGTGCATTTCTGATGGGTGTCATCAGCCATGGCTCCAGTGTGCATCCAGCATCCCTAGGTGACCATGAGGGATGTCCCCATTGGCAAATCTTTGGTACAGCTGCATCAGATGCCAGATGTGGGAATCATGATAGCTTCCAGGACAGCCAGCACACACATTTATTATTATGCCTTGGGCATCGCACATGACCTGGCGGTTGATAGAGGGGAAGCCCTTGTGGTTGATGTAGACCCTATCCTGCTCACTGGGTGGTGCTTTGATGCATTTGTGTGTGCAGTCTATTGCACCCACTACCTGAGGGTATTCTGCTATTTGGTAGAAGAGACGCATACTGCTGGCCAACGTCTCATGGGTGTTGGGAAAATATACATGCTCACCGACATGTGCTGACATGGCATCCAGGAACTGATGGAGTACCCTGGATGCTGATCTCTGTGAAATCTCCATCATATCCCCAGTTGGCCTTTGGAAGGTACCTGTAGCTAGTATTCTTAGGCCTACACATACCTTCTTATCCACTGGGATGGGTTCCCCCTGTTCGTTCTGTGTGTCAGGCATGGCCGGCACAGCTCAACAATTTGCTGTAGGAGGTCCCTGTCCACCCTATAGCACTCCACTATCTCCAGCTCATGTAGTCCCTGGTAGGTTTCCCTGGGTCTGTACACTCTTCTCTGTCTCCTCACTGTGAGTTGGTCATCAGCATTCACATCCTCACCACCCTCAGCCTCTTCCACAAGTTGTATGATAGCTATTGCAGCCCCTATCATTCTGCTCTTGTGAGTGTTAAAAGTTTCTCACTTGTTTACACCAGTGGTGTAGAGTGTGGGAAAAACCAGAGGGAAAGGTGCTTGAATAGTTTATAGTAGTGTTCTGCGCTGGGCTGGTCTGCTGCCTGTGTAACTGGCTGATTCTGATACATTTCACCTGCCAGCTATGCTAGTTCTCCTTGATTACCTTCCTACTGCTGTTTTCCTTTCCCATTGCTTTCCTGTTTAAGCCCATGTGCACGCCACGCAGAGTGCTCAAATCTGAACACTGCTGCTATTTCTAGGTTTAACCTGTTTTTTTCTTCCTGTAAAACCCAGTGTGCAGTGTGCACATCCGCTTAGGCTTTGTAAAGAGTGCTAAGCAGGTTTAGACACACCCCCTAACTTAGCTATGCTAGGAGCAAACCTGAGCCACAGGGCTCCAATCCACTTACAGTATGCTTGACACACACCCCCATGATGTCACCTAACTCCTAGCCTTGCACCAAGCTATTCCTAGTCTTACACTGTTGGGATCTGACTCACATGCTGGGGAAAACTGGGATTCACTATCCTTCCCCTCATTTGCATAGGACTGACTGCTAATGCATAGTTACATATCTCACACTGAGCCTCCCCCCATAGCAACCACTACTCACTGGCCAGATTGTCTTCTGCCTACCACTGATTTGCATGGCAGAATACTGATTTTAGTTAGAATGCTTATTTTAGGTTTATTTTATTATTTTCCCTCCGATCCCATTTGCGCACCGCTGCCCTACGCTTAAACAGCTGAGATTGGCTATAAAAAAAATAAAAGTTGATTTTTTTTTTTTGTTTGCAATTCCAATGGCCTTATACTTGGCCATTAGCATGCTTACTACATGATATGCGACTTCGTTTGGAGCTGTCATAGCTCCGTTTTGGATTTTAACAGAAATGTACTCGGTTATTGAGTACATTTCTGCAGATTGCACTAGGCTTGAAAGAACTGTTGCAAGCTTCCTGGATTGCAAAATCACCTCGTTTGCATGGATTTCAACTGCAAATGGAGTGATTTGCATACCAGGGCTTAATCCGTGCAAGATTAGTGCAGGACTGCTCATCCACGCCCCCGCAGGCTGTTCCTGGATCGCACGGTAGACATATTGCCTGCCTGAGCTCCTGCACCAATCTTGCATGCCGTGCAAGCTTTTGAGAATCCAGTGGAAAGTGTTTTAAAGCAAAAAAATGATTTTTCAGATGGTGTGAGGTCAGGATGGTGGTGGCAATGAGGAAAAATCAGAGAAGCAGTGCACAAACAGGAATGTGTTTTCTAGGGATCTATTTTACTTAAGGTCAGCTCTACTGATTTCAGTTGGACAACTGAGATGATATATGTGAGAAATACACACTATAATGTACTTCAGTCTGCTTAGATAATTTAAATACTTTTACATTAGCAACTGAACTCTCTGATTTGATACATCTGTTATTAAAATGGACCACCCATAATGCGTATGGGACAATGGGACAATTTCATTAATAGAATGGACACACACACATGCAAATATACTATGCATCTTGGATGGTGCAGTAGTACAGCAGTAGCATTGTCACCTCATAGCAAGAGGTTCTCCAGTTTGATTCTCAGCTGTGGTGCCCTCTGTGTCTGCATGTCTTCCCTGCGTTCATGTGGGGTTCCTCTGGGTGCTTCGGTTTCCTCCCACGTTACAAAGACATGCATCTGGAGTTTTTCTCCCCGGGCCACTTCTGAAAACTGACTTTGTTCCAAGTTGGACTCTTTTGGTAAACAAATGTTAAATAAATAAATAAATATAGGTATACAAATATGCATTGGTATGTAAAAAATGTGTGTAACATAATGTAATACAGGTAATCATAAGGCATTAAATTACATGTATGCTGAATACAACAATTAAATCAGACCAGTTCAATTTCAAGCAAAACTGCTTGTTATTAAGGGGTTGCATAGTGCATTCACTATAGTTCATGACTGTAGACTTACATGTATATTTTACTTTTATTAATAAAACACCAGAATGCCATCACTGAATATTGACTCTAAATGGAAGCAGACAATGCTCACTGATAAATAATCACAAGCATCCTCACTACTGACTCTACTATCATCACTATTGCCAATTCACCCTCAGAACTTCTATCTTCTACCCAGTCATCCTTTAACTCTGTAGAGACATGGCTCACAAATAACCAGCTCATCCTCAACCCCCAAAAAACAAAACTCCTACTTTTTCTTCCTAAAATCGTTAACGATATCAAATCCTCCTTCTCCATAATATCCCTAAACAATGCTCCCATTGAAGTCGAATCTAGCACCAAACTACTTGGTATCACCATCGACAATCAGCTAAAAGTTGATCTACATATAAATAATTTCATCAGAAAAACCCATAAGAAGCTAAGATTCCTGTATAGAAATAAAAAATTCTTCACCACTGAAGCTAGAAATTACTCTTACACATGCTTAACTTCTATCTTGCTTAACCTACTTTTCCCAAATATTCACAAATCTTAACTCCTCCCGACTTACCAAGCTAGAGACAACCTATTATAAGATAGCTAGATTCGCAGCTCAGCAAACCTATAAATCACACCACTGTCTCTCCCTAAAATACCTGAACTGACTAGAGCTACCTCACCTGCTTCTCCAATCTCAGCTCCAAATCATACACTCCATTCTATATCTGCCATTCTGTCCAACTCTATCATCCCTCATCGCCTATTACTCCCCTAAGAGACATCTCTGAAGCTCATCCCAATATCTAGTAAATGTTTACAAACCCAAGTCAAAGACTGGCTGCAACTTGTATAGTTACCACTCTTCTATTGCATGGAATAATCTCCCACTACAAATTAGGACCCTCATACACCCCAAACAATTTAAGTCAGCCACCAGAGTACTTTAATAAACATAGAACCTGCCTCTGTACTCACACTCCCTGACCATAACCATCGTACATAATAATCATCTATCTTCATTTCTCCTTACTATCCTTCCCACAATCATCCTATCTCTGCAGACCTAACTGATCTATTCCTTTTCCCCTAACTACCTCTAATTTATTTTCTTATTTCCATATCTATAAATATCACTGAAGTTACTCTAATTTACTTTCTGATTTCCATACCTATAAATACCCGCTGAAGTTACTGTAACAGTTTATGTAATACATAATATATAGGAAATACAGCTTACTCCCTATCCTCTTGATGTAAGATAATAAGCCTTTATCAGCTAGTTGCTCTTAGATTTGTAAAATCTTTTTATTACCTCATGTTACTTACTGCTGTGGTGGTGGTGCTGCTGTAGCGTTGTCGCCTCACAGTTAGATGTTGCCCATTCGATTCTCAGTTAGAGCGTCTTCTGTGTAGTGACATGCATGAATGGGCATTCCTTTGTTGAAGGTTGTGCATTAGGCCCGGCAAGCCAGTACGTAAAACTCTACTGCCAATCATTAGTGGACCGGAGTTCCGCTGTGGTGACCCCTAACTGGGAAAATCTGAAAGACACAAACAAACCTCATGTTACTTACTATGCTTAGTTGTTATCTGTCTTTCATTTTTATATTTCTAAATTTTTGTAACTACTGTAAGTGATTTTAAATTGCCATGAGATTTCTATGCTATTTTAAACTGTTTGTACTACTTGGAACTTTTCTTCCCGGGCCTCTGCGGATAAAGGCATTACCTCAGTCGGACATTCCCGGTCAACAAATGTAAAATAAAATAAATAAAAGTAAAATACTATACCTCTTTTTCAGTTTAATTTTCATCCATCTTCTATTAACACTTTCTCTGCCCTTCTTTCTCTTGCATCCTTTCATTTTTTTACCATGGCTCTGCCCTTTAATCACTCACTTTTCATCTTATAGTTTACAGCTTTAGTGCTGTATCATTTTTCATTAGTCTGATATACAACTATATAGCTTCAAAATATACTCTGCTATTAGTGAGTCCACATACATTTCAGTGTCTGTGATGTATGCTTAATCATTTGTTTCTGATTCACATGCAGCCACATATCTCATTCTTTTATCTTTGTTTCAGTGTTATCCTTATACATACCTTTTGCAGATTTGCTTGCTTATTTGAACATATATGTTATTATTCTCATACATACCCATTTTAATCAGGTATAGTCATAGAACATATTTGTGTAATAGCTTTTTTTGTTTGGAGAATTCATTAACTGGATTTGGGTAGCTAGAATTTTGAAAAGAGATCCATTTATACTAAATAATAGTGATTTTCAACAGGCAGATATGGCAACTATGCTCATTTCATCTTGGATGGTCTTGCTAGATCCCTTAATCAGCTTTTGAGTGCTTCCCTCACTGGAATACATTTCTGGCACTTGACTAACTGATATCACCTGAGGTAGCTTAGCCACTAAGAAATGTTTTGATTGGTCAGTTTCCTCAGCATCCTGATGCAATTAGTTCATCACTAGTCTTTCCTCTTTGGCTGGATCTGAACCATTTGGTAGGTTCCTAATGGTCTTTTCCTGATCCTTTCCATGGGTCCATTTCTTATTCTCTTAATGGGTGGCTAAACCTTATTGACTAGTGTATACCTAATCTACCCAATCACACGACGAGCCCTCATGTCAGTTATTCATGCCCACATACTCGGCATTTATTTCAGGTTAAACTATACCTAAAGTAAGCTTATGATTGATCTAGTGATTTCAATGCAATTTTTGTAATTTTATGTACCTACAAGTAAAAGTGAATTGTTTTTTGGATCTTTGCATCTTAGAACTGATAAAGTCTGTGATCACAGATAAAAGTGCTTATATGAATTCTTAATCTTAAAAAGCACAGTAGTTCTGCTGTCACTCCTTACTGTTTTTGTGTCATTTCAAGTTTAAAAGTTCCATCAGTTGAGTACTTAATATGTTGTCTTTGGTAACTTTTGAAAGCTATAACCAGTAAGGTCAGTGGTATGTCTACAGTCCTTTTCACTTGTTATTTGTCTGTCCCTATTATGTCTAGAATACTAATCCTTTTGTGATGATTCTTTTGCTTTGGTATTTAATTAGATACCAGTTAATCTGATGCAGAGATAATCATTTACTACATGAATTATGTTTTTAATGATGAGCTTATTTCCAAGATACCTTGCAGACAAGAACTATGCAAATGGCTTTTAATAACAGCTTCTTACTAAGTCTTAGTTCTAGAATAGTACAGATGACTAAAGCTACGATGTACTAAAAATCTTCATCCCACATTCCTGAACTTGATTCCTTCAGTGTGTCGTTGCATGATGTTTGCCTTTGAGCAATGCATTTAACCATAACAATGCTGACAGAACACATCTGAATGAGGCTCCTGTAACCATTAGGCTGACAAAGCTGACAAAGTAAAAGTAACAACTAGAAAACAAAAATAACCATACAAATCTAACAATTTAAAAAAATAAAAATAAACATACAAGTCTAAACTAGAACTTCAGGATTGAATACTGTGAGTGTAGTCAAACATTTCTTATTTGCCAATTAAGCACCTGTGCTGATACCCCCGGTACCAAGAGAGCTGCCTTGTTTCCTTGGTTACATTTCCTAAATGTATAATTACACATGTATTCTATATGTTCTCACTTTATTACTTGAAGTATATAATTAGGCAGATAGGTTTATAATAATGTACAGCAGCCTGAACACACTTACTTCTTAATGTCTCAACTGAACCCTTTTTTTTTGAAGTTTCTTGTTTACTCAGTTACGACCTGTTTTCATACTACACATTTTATATATCATTATTCTAAGTATATTTAATGTTAGTATTTATCTGCCGAATAAATTTATGCATTTATACAAAAAGAAAAAAAAATGGTCACATCATAGATAAGAAAAAGAGCATATGTGCTAAGTGAACAAATGTCACCACTTAAAATGAAATGACTTTTTAAACCAAAGCTTGTGAGATATAGGTTGTGGTATCCTTGCTAAGTACTACCTGAGATGCTATGCCCCCTGTACATCTACTGAGGTTAATTATATTACTCCTTATATCCGACCCATTTCCTTTGATCACTTCCCTGTCTCCAATTAAATATCATCACTTAAATACACATCATTTTCAAATGGTGTCTTATACTCTGCCTTCTATAAAAGTGAAATTTGCATTATGTGGTCATGCACAGCATACAGTGACAAAAGGTGCAACCAAACCTAAAAGAATATCACATTGGAGAGGTACAAGTTATATAATTAATGACATTGCTTATTTAGTTAATTTATAACTATCTCCCTGCTAATTCAGTGAAGTGTCTGTCACTCATGAAGAGCAAGTGTTTGGTATAACAACCCAGATCTAATTTAATGATGCTCACTTTTAGCCCGAGAGTGCTATTAGCTACATGATTTTTCTATATCCATTCAGTAAAAGGTAGTCCCCGAACCATGGTACAATGAAGCATAACGCCACTTCAAGAGATCACACAATAGTAGTATCATTCTAAAGACGGTGTTCACTTATTCCTCATATGTGCACTTTACAGATTTTCCTGTAATGCCTTAAGCTGTGATCAAAGCATAATATGTATGTATGCATATAGTGTTTGCAAGTTTGTTGTTCGTTTGGCAGGTTCTACGCAGCCCACATCTTTGGTGCATTAATAACAAATGCACTGCTGATGAATGAATCTATAATTATTTAATAGCCATTCTTCTGCACTAACACATTGCAACATATACTATGTCGATCGTCAGCAGCATGTGTGAATGATCAATTTTAGTGCATAAATTAAAAATCAGCTGGACTGTACCTCTGTAGTTAAAAAATGAAATAGAAAAGTCTATTCTCAAAAATAAATGCATGGCAAAAATATACTGCACTGTAGAAAGTGTTTGGTTAATATAATTATTTATGCCCTGTTTTGGACAGAGCCTGTGGTTTGATACTGCTATTATTCAGTTGTATAAACAGAAATATTTATTGCTGACTAATATCACTCTGGTTTAAATAGAAAATGAATAACAGTTTAATCTCCCAATTCTTTGAATGAATATTAAGAATTTGCAATTTGCAAATCCATAAATTCAATAATATAGAACATGCTAATTGTTACCTTTAGATATTTAAAAAATGTATATTGTTTGCTTTACATTACTACTTGATATCTGTAGATTTATAGGATCTCTATTATTTCTAGTTCTGCAAATATTAATACTTATATTTATTTATTTATTTATGTATTTATACTTGTTTACTGTATATATAAACTGTCTTAATTTCGCTTTCATCTATGACCCAGGCTTAACAAAGCCATGTAAAAATAAGTAATTCAAATCTTAAAATTTATAATCAGCATGGACATGCAATAAAAATGTTGATCTTTACAAAATACATAGGTTGAAAAGTCTACAGATGCAAAAAACAGATTCATACCAAACTGCAATGATTACCATATATACAGTTCAGCAGTGAGTAAAGGGCAAAGGTTAACTATTCAATGGTCTGTACAATATTTACAGTATGAAAGTTAGCATATATGCAGTATGTGAACTGCTATTATGGTTACTCAGAATATCAGTGATCTTTGCACTTACTCCCAGCAATAAGGTGTTCCTTTAGCTTTCCAAGAAAAGTAGTGGGGGGGGTCCTTTTTTTTGTTTTAGGGGTAGACTAATTTGATAGGCAAAGGCCAAGATTAAGAATGCTTATGCTCCAGAGATTTAACTGAAGGAGGATTTTTTAGTGATAGGACTTCCTTATTCAGTTCTCATTAGACCATAGTGGGCATTTGTGCTGGATAACTAGTTTAAAAAAAGGAAGATTGCGTATACATTTACAGGGAATCAATTATCTTTTTCTGAAAGATTACAATGATGACTTTGGGGTTCTGAGCTTGTTATAATTTGAAGACTATTAACAATGGATTTAATTAAGTGGGTATTAGATGAGAAATTTAGAACAAAGATGAGCATGTCATAGTCTAATTTTGGGAGTAACACATTTTTTGGCAGTAGCCATCATAGCTTCTATTGCAGAGTTTAAGTTGTGGAAGGCCTTTGTTTATTATAAGTTCAGAATGGTTTTAAAAGTAGAGAGTTAAGTCAAGATTTAGGCCAAGGTACCTCTGAAGTGAAATTTGTGACCCAGGATTTCCTAGTGATTGAGTTACTTTGGTTCGTCATGACTGTTAACAGTTTTTGCATGTTTGTTTGTTTGTTTATTGAGACTGATAATTAATGAGATGATTTTAGGTTATCTATTTCCACAGTGATGTGAATTTCCCTTGTAATGTCACTTATAGTATGGTTGGCAGTATTTCTGATTTGAAGATGAGCAAATAATTGCAGAACCTATACAATATATTTAACTTAAAAGGAGACCAAAAACGTTAATATTTTAATCAATAAGGAAGTAGTTATCAGACAACTGTCATTAACAACTTGATTTATAATATTCCCTAGAAACCAATCTCATATCACCTTGTTCCATTCATATAATTACTAAACTTGAAACATCTTTCCTACAACACCTAGCAGCATCAAAGATGCAACAGGTAGCACACTTGCCTTTGGTGCAGAAGGCTATGGGCTCTAGTCCCACACCAGGTAGATTGAGTACAGATGCTGCAGTAAAGCATATGGGGAGTGGTGTGGTGTGTTTTACTCCTGAGTGTGCTGTCCTTTGGATGAGACATTAAACTGAGTTGGATGTAGCTCAAATGGATGTAGAATATCCCATGATGCCTCTCAAAAAGAGCAATATTTAAAATCTGCCCCCCCCCCCATCAGTTTAGGCTTTGCCCAGATGTTTTGCTCTAAGAGGTTGAGACATATGATCACAGAATAGTATAAACCAGGCAAACGACTGTTATCATAGGTTAGTACTAAGTTAATTACCCCTTGTGAGAATCAAACCCTATACCTTGTGTCGATAAGATAAACATCTTAACCATTATGCCAACCTCCCACACAAAATAAGCTTTACTTATATCAAGATTATAACACCCCAGATGGGACTGGAACCCACAATCCTTGGCTTAGGCTGTCAATGCTTTCTTCATTTGGTGACTGGGGCCTGACAGCCTTTCAGAGAAAGACAATGTAATCTAAGCAGCTAGAAATTCAGCATCTTCTGATAGCTTAGCAGCAAACTTGGTATTATTGAGGAAAAAACAGGTAGTGAACCCATCTTCATCACATTTAAAACAGTACCTGACCATCAGCATAGATGACAGAGGCTGATATAGTGAAAAGGCTGTACAGAAAATGCAAAGTTTATGAAAGAAATGGAAATTCATTTATGTGAGAGAATCAAATGATTTTCACTAAACAACATTGTATTTGAATTAGACATTAGAGACAATCTGAAAATGACTCTGTGTTAGAAAACAATCCAGTTCTATGCTCTAATATAAAAAATGTTGCACAATTATATTACCTGACCATCAGCATAGTTGACAGAGGCTAATATAGTGAAAAGGCTGTACAGAAAATGCAAAGTTTATGAAAGAAATGGAAATTCATTTATGTGAGAGAATCAAATGATTTTCACTAAACAACATTGTATTTGAATTAGACATTAGAGACAATCTGAAAATGACTCTGTGTTAGAAAACAATCCAGTTCTATGCTCTAATATAAAAAATGTTGCACAATTATATTACTTTTTCATTGAAATAGTGCCATTCATCAAGACAGGAGTTAAAAAAATTCAAAACTGAGTATGGATTGTATGATAGCAATTTAAATGATTTTTTTTTTCCTGCGGATAGCATAGAAGAAAATTAAAATGACCTTGAATTACAAAGACCAGTATAATGCAACTGTCCTATATCACATGCTTAGTAATCAGACTGCATAGTGACTCCCAGGAGCTCTCTTCTAAAGAAGAGTATTAGTTCAGATATTTAAATTGTTTCACAGAGGTTGTAGATAGCCAGATCATATGCTTTCTCTTCACAGTCAAGTTAATTGACAGTGAGCAAGCTGAATTTAACTGCAGAAAAAAACATTTTTTGAGTAGGGAATGTTCTTTAGATGAAAAGTAGAATGTGTTGTTTGCATTTGTCCATTAACTTGCATATAACTTAGATAGTAAGCACATGTACTGACAGTACAAAGAATATATTCTAAATCTCATGCTTATAATCAAATAACTGGATAAAAAATGTGTCTTTGTAAGACCTGAATGTAACATAGTGTTCTCCAGGAAATCTGAAAAATCACTCTGCATAGCCCAATACGCCAAAGCTGTAAATACAGTGATACAGTGTATACATACAACATTTACTCATGCATTTATTAGTTGACTGGTACAGCAGTGGCAGAACTACAGGCCTTGCTCTGGTCTGAGGTGATGAAGTGAGAGCTGAGACATTGGATGCCAATATCAGTTCAAAGGTCAGTCACTCGCAGCTAAGAGAACTGAAAATGTTTCCTGGGTGTCAACATTCAGGAAGAATGCAGTGTAACAGCACATGGTCAATTTCGCCAGGAATACTACAGTAGTACTCACCTCTCTTATATTTATTAATAGACAACCATATGCCAGATTATTTATCTAGTCAGATTCCTAACAGGCATTATGTATCAAGTCAGAATTCTAACAAGCATTCCTTAGGTGAAATAATAGTGGAGTATCACTGCTGAAATCAGCGAAAGAAACAGAGCGAGCTACCGAGACTGGAAGACCTACGGCATTAATAATATAAGCTGTTGAAGGAATAAATGTGTACATTGTCTCACTGTAGACTAGAGCATTAAAATAGTGTGCATATATGTGCTCCCAGGGAAAGGACCTGAAATTTACACAGCAAGTCTATGCATTTACAGATGTAATAATATTAGAGAGAAATGCATGTTAAAAGACATGAAAATAAATGCTTATGTAGGAGTCATGTATGTACATAGTCTAGCGCATGATACATAGCAAATACTTAATGCTACATCCTTCTAAACAATGCTGTGGTAATACCAGCAATATGACAGACATCATAGCAGAGGAAATAAAACGTTGCTGAAAAACAAAGCACATCAGGATATAAAACCTTAGTGTGAATTTTATGTAATAGTTATGCATATAGGTATATTTTATTTAGTCATTCTAACATCCATTGAACACGGTGTTTGTATTTTTGCATTTGAATGAGGATGCTTGGAGCATCCTTTTACAGATGAAGATAATATGAAATAGTACTTCAGGAAAAGTGTAATACAGTAAACTCTCAGTTAACCAGAACTCAAGCACCCGGCACTCTCAAGCAACCAGCAAAAGAAATACAGTACAATTTTCATGTGTTGCAATTTCTGTTTTCCCCTGCAGTAATATACCTTATGTTTTTATTGTTTTAGAGTTTTAAAAAGGAAGCTAGGAATAAATTCCCTCTCTCCTCAACCTGAGAACAAGTCAAACCAAACAAATAACATAGGGTACAGTATTAGTCAGGCCTATTTTTAATAGTAACTCTCAAGCAACCAGAAACTACAGTTATCCAGCATCTACCAATCCCCATGGGTGCCAGTTGACTGAATGTTTACTCTGTCCTTTAGTAATATTAGGCTACAGTAAATCTGTCTGAATAGTACAAAATTATTCACTGTATAATACCTTGAACCTCATGTAGTAGAGACACATGGGATTTATTCAAATGGCACTTTAATTAGAAACCAGCATTTTCAGTTACATGACTTCTGAATGCATTCTGGACAATGAAGTTAAATCTCACTAGCTGTAGATATGCCATGTTTCATCCTTTTTTCTGAGGTCGTCAGTACAGCATAAGCTATGTTACAGACTAACATTACACAATAACAAATAGCTTAAAAATGAACAAACACTTACCCATACAAAATTATACTTACAGCAATATGTGAGTGATCTGTAAAATCTATAACCCAAGAAGTCATAATCAGCAGGTTTTCAGTGTTATTGGTGTCAACAATCCATTGAATTAACAGCCTCACCGTCAATGAGTCTTTTAATTCTTCCATATGGACAGTCCACCAACTGTGATAAATCATACATGGTAAAATCAAAATCTAAAAGATATTCCACAAAAACAGCAGCAAACGACAAAGACAGCATACACGTATGTATTAGTTCAGAATATTCCTACTAAGCATTTGATGATTTGTATTAGGCATTTTTGTTCTTTATTTGTATTTTACTGTTCTAACTGGAGCATTTCTTCCCAGGCCTCCGCTGAAAAAGGACATGTGTCAAGTTGGAATTTCCTGGTAAACAAATGTAAAATAAAATAAAAATAAAAAATAAAAATAATACCCAAGATCACTAACAAACCTCAGAAGTAGAAAGCTAGCTGCATATAACCATTAAAGAACAGTCCAGGCAAAAAGCCACCTACAGAAAAACTCAAAAACTAAATGTCCATAACTTCAAAGTTCTGTAATGCATTGGTCATGAAACAATGGTCCAAACTGATAACAAATGTACTTCCTAAACACCCAAATGGCATTCTCCAATATGACTGTTCATTCATGCATCCCCACTAATAGAGTATCGCCAGCTTATTCAATGGCCTCGAGCAATAGCTGCAGCTGTGGCAAACAACTTCAAATGGTGCCCCACAAAACATCCATATCCAGTGGATGTCTTGCAGCCAAACACTAAAGGGCTGTAAAGCACCCCCAACAGAATTTCTGCTAGACTGTAGAATATTACTCAAGATATTGCATTCAAGGAGAACAAAGAACAAAACGTATAGAAGTAATTTATTCTCTAAGCAGCAAATTACTGCTGCTTGATAGCATTACTCCATCAGTTCCAGAAATATATCTGCAGACATACAAGTATCTGTCTACCTATATATGTATATATCTGAGGGCGTGGTGTGTGTGTGTGTGTGTGCGCGAGTGTGTGTGTGTGTGTGTGTGTGTGTGTGTGTGTGTGTGTGTATACATATATATCTATATGTATATATATAATATAAATATATATATATATATATATATATATATATATATATATATAAAATATAACTATATATATATATATATATATATATATATATATATATATACACACACACACACATATATTTATATATGCAAAGAAACTGATGATGCATACTTCTTTATTTATACATGTATCTCTCTATCTCTCTCTCTCCCTCTACACACACACACACACACACACACACACACACACATACGAACATAGGATCAGGTCAAATAATCAGTGCATTTTTACTTTAGAAAGACCACATGGAAAAGAAAGAACAGCAGGGACTCTATTAAAGCCCATTTTGAGGATTTGACAAGTCATAACTTGCCAAAATAGATTGACTATCTGTGAGTCCATTGCCATTGCAATTGCAAAATGACGCTTCACTCATTTCAAGGAAAATTGAAATAATAAATAAGCCTGTGAGCAGTTGCGGTGTTTGAAAGTTCAACCCATCTGAATTCCCCATCACAGTAAAATTAAAAGAAAGCTTGACTTCTTAAGTATGAAAAAAACATATTCATTCCCTACAATACTGAAGTCAAAGTATAACTTTTAAATTGCTGTGATGCCTGAAAGTGCCACTCAACTAATTCTCCTTCACAGTAAAATTAAAAGAAATGTCATCTATTTCAGAGTAAAAGCAGCATACTCAGAACAAAAAAGTCTGCAGTACTAAGCTAACCATATAAAATGCAGTAGTTCCTGAAACTACTCAGGTAATTTCTTGTACTGTTGTTAGGCATTATACCTTCCTTCTCTAGGCTAATTGCCATATTCTAAAAGAGCAATAAGATACACTACATTGCTTGTGTTAGTCCCATAATAAGTTAACATATTTGGAAGTCATTTGTCAATTAACTTACTTATTTTTGAACTTTGCACTCTTATATGGCACAGCTCTCTTTGCCTTAATCCCTTTTGCAGGGCTGGTTAAATGATATGCTGTCAGCCATCCACTTTGTTGTCTTAAGCATGTTGAAAAAACAGATGTCAACCTTACTGTCACTTGAAAAGGAAAAAGCCAAACAAATAGTGCCTTCCAAACCAAATCCTTGAGGTAAATCCCTTTCCTGTGGTTAGGGAACCAACTCAAAACATACCTGTGAAAAACCTCAACAGTCTAAAAACTCGTGGCTTACAAGAAAAAAACTAGCAGTATCCCTCTTGATGTACCACGTTCTCCAAAAGAATATAATAGTGGAAAGATCTTTTGTAGTACAACACAACAGAAAGGTGGTTAAAATGAGCAACCGCTACCGCAAAACAAAACACGTGCAACACATAGCTCACAAAGCCAATATGCCGAACAGTCACAGCCCTTAAGTCTAAACAACACACCTGATACACTTGTAATAGGTGACTCTATCGTCAGGCACAATGACATCCCGCTCACCAGGCCGAACAAGGAGAAGGTCACTGTGATCTGCCTGTCGGGTGCTAGGATCCGCCACATAACACAAGCACTCAGGTCACTCCAAGGCAAGTACAAATATGACTCAGTCATTGTCCATGCTGGTGTGAATGACCTGAAACGTACCTCCCTGGACTACATGAAAAGAGACATAGAGGAGCTCTCTGAGCATGTAGCCCAGGCCGGTATGACCCTGACCTTGAGTAGCATCTTACTCTCTCCAAGAATAATGCCACAATATGAAGACAAGATGATCAATTTCAACAACTGGCTTAAGTATTGGTGTCATTCAAAGGGGATCCAATGCCTGTCAGTCTGGGATGACATGCTCGACAAGCAACGATGCTTCGCTAGGGATGGCTTGCACCTGTCACTTCTGGGCTTTTGGATATTGGTAAAGGCTCTTGCTACCCCCATAGTGTCTTTTTTAGGCAGGGCTCAAAAGACAAAGCAACCTTCATAGGTATCACAAAGGATAAGAAACTAAGAGTAATGCTACTCAACGCCAGAAGTCTAAACCTCAAGATGCATGCACTCGAAACTCTCCTTAGCATGGAGAACATCAATATCTGTGCAGTAACAGAAACCTGGTTCAAGGCTCCCAAGAGCACCCCAGCACTACCAGGTTATACCTCATACCATGCTTTTCGGCCCCAAAACCTGGACCGAACCACAAAAGGAGGGGGAGTATCAATATTCGTCAAAGATACCCACACCTCCAGGTTGGAGGCACACTACGAAGCATCAGAGACTATCCATGTGCAACTAACAATGGGTAAAACTGCTTTCCAGTTTATAGCCTGCTACAGACCACCCTCTCAAACCCAGGAACCCCACTCGGCCTTCCTGAGAACACTGGAAAATATGAAGGTTTATAACAGTAATGACAGCTTCAAAGCAATTGCCACTAATAACAATGGAGAAGTAGAGGAATGAATACAAAAGAGGGTCAGAGGAATCTGCTTATGGATACAGTAATTGGAAGTAGGTTGTTTGTCTAGAACACAAGTTATTAGAGTGAAGCACAGTGCTGGCAGGAAACTGGCAGGCTATCAAAAAGAGAGTTAGTAGCCAGCCTGAATGAAAATCTCCAGGTGCTTAAAGCCCAACCAAAAATTAAGTAGGTGTCTCTTAGTGATAGTCTTCTAAATTCTCTCAAACTCTGAAATAGCGTAAACAGCCTGCAATGGGGAAACAACCACACCTCCACTAAGAAAGTCTTAAAAATGAATTAATAACCAAAATGGCTGTAAGCTACTAATGTACCTCTTTGAAGACCTCTATATATGAGCTAAGGACAAAGGAGATCATATGGGTATACTATGTCCAAACATAATGGGGAAATACTCTTCATGTATATGTGTGTGTTTAATTGTAAAGTTAGACCTTACAGTCAGATTTTTTTTTAACAGTAGTCTCTATGTTAGTACATAAAAAGAAACATATTTGATGGCAGGAGACAGATAAGTTTTGTTTAGCTCACCTAAACTTCAATTTCCTGCCTAAAAGATATGTTGCAGATTATGTTGATTCACCAGTTTATATTTTCCAGTTACAAAACGCTATAGTGTCTGCCTTACACATTACATTTTTTACTTTGCTCCCTTAACAGGCAGGCTTCTTCAAGCACTTACCACTCTTTCAGAAAAAGTACTCTGTTTTATATCTTCTAATTTGTTTAGCTTTTATCTTCAGTGTGTGCCTGTTTATTTTCACCTTCTTTCTTCAGTGTGTCTATTTACATTCGTACATTTCTTTTGAATGTTTGTACTTTTCTTAAATGCCCCATACTTGTTTATTTTTAAATGATACCTATTATACCATGATCCCCCCAAAACGTGCACGCTGATTGGCCAGCCAGCGCCGTTGTGTAATCGTTATACTAATAATAAAAGGTCCTCTCGCTATTAAAATGGGTTTTAACATGGCGAGACACTTTTAAATAAGCAACGGAGATCTCCCCTGTTTATTTTACGCTGTCACCTCATGTTAAAAGCCCATTTAATAACATGGCAGCAATATTCGAAAGAGAGAAAGCAAGATCTCCGTTGCTTTTTTGTTATAACTAATGAGTTTAATATATGAACATTTTAAAATAGACAACGGAGATGTCCGTTACTGTCTCGCTATGTTAAACTCATTTAACATGGCGAGACACTAAAAACAGGATCTTGCTTTCTTTCTTTCTCTTTTACAACTGCTTTGTCTGATGTAAAGGGCAGTAATTATTTAAGAAAAGTAATAGTTTCTTTCTATAATAAACCCTTAAACCTACCTTAACTGAATGATGGGATATAAATGTGTGTCATTCTATTGTCCTTCAATAAACTATCTCTGTCTTTTCTACATTCTTATAAAGACAAGATGTGTAGCGCTACATACAGTAAATTACAAGGGATCTTACCTACCATGTATAACATAACAACATCTGCCATGTACTGGTAATATTGCATCTTTTATTCATCAGGCCATTATGTCTTAGCCTTCTTAGAGATTACCAGTCAACAGAAAGCATGATAATTGCTTCTTAAGTTTCATTTTGGGATTAATGCTTCTTTGTTTCTGGTAACAGAACTAGCAAAGCATCAGTGATTCCTGCAGGTTTTTGAATGCATTGATGCATGAAACTTCACTGTCATCTGGTTGCAGTTTTGGTGAGAACCTCTTCAGAGTCTTTGCGCAGCTTGGCTGTCTGTTGCATCTAGATGCTGTAGCTTTTATCAAGGGTACCTGCCAAGAGAAGACTATAGCAAGTGCACTGGATACACCAACATCTGGGTTAATACTATTTTTCAGGAAGCAGCTTGGAATTAATCCTACTCTTTTGTTTCTGGTGAGAGAAGGAGCTAAGGTTTATTATTTCCTAGCTGCATGCAGTTGTGTTGAAACCAACACTGCCGCCACTATCCTACAGATAGCACCTCCAGCAATAAACTCAAAACCTCATAGGCATTACTCCCCCTTCAGCCCACATTAGGAAGCACCTGGAATGAAAGAACTGCCCTTTACAAATGTCTCTGTAGCCAGCTTGGTGGAAATGGGCATCCTAAAGCAATGCAGCAATTGTCTCATGCTTAATCACAAACACTTATTACTTAAACAAACTGATGCAGTATATGAGAGATACGGTTATTTATTGCTACTGGAGGCCAAACTCTCACAGGAAAACACTACAAAGAAGCTGGTTACCAGTATAAAACAACACCACACTAAACCTATCACACACACTGATCTGATGAAACATATAGACCTACTTATGTTGCAGCTCTTAAAAGTAGCCTGTCTAAGCCACAAAAGTCTACAAAATGCAAGCTAAGAAACAGGTACCCTCAAACAACCTAGGCAGCACTCACGTTGAAACATACATCAGAGGTACATTTTGTCAGTTCAAAAGCCCATAAGACAAATCTCCAAACAATCCAACATCCAACTCATAGGTGACTCTGTTTTGAGACATACTGATGCATCACTAACCAGGCTGAGCAAAGAGAAAGTCGCAGTCAGTTGCCTATCAGATCCCTGGATTCATCACATCACACATGTACTCAAGTCCTTGTACCATAATTACATATATGATACAGTCATAATACACATGGGTGTAAATGACTTGAAACGTACTTTCCTGAACTATATGAAGAGAGACATAATAGAAATCTTGAAATACATGTCACAGGTAGGAACCTATCAATGAGCAGTACTTTACCATCACCAAGTATGATGCCACAGTACAAATAAAAGATAATTGAATTCAACAATTGGCTTAGCTTCTAGTGCCATTCAAAGACGAAACAATATATATCTGCCTGGGAGGAGATGGCAGACAGTCCAAACTGCTTTGCCATGGAAGATGGAAGGCCTTTGCCTATTGCCCCAAAGGCTTTTATTTACTGACTAAAACTTTATCCACTGTATAATGTCTTTTTAGGCAATCCCAATCCTCAAATGCTTCCAACATAACAAAACAGAATCAAGATAACATAAAGACATTGCTGCTCAATGCTAGGAGCCTTAGGAAAAACTCCAATGACTACAAGTACTTGTTATCCTGGAAAATATTATATATGCATGATTACTAAGACCTGGTTCAAAACCATTGACAGCATCCCACCAGGACAGGGTTTCAATGCCTGCCTCAGGTTCAGGCCCACTGCTCTAGATGAAGGCACTAAAGGTGGTAGTATCTCCATATCTGTAAAAAAAAAACACTTCACTTCCAGACTAATTAGACAAGAAAGCAATCTGGAACACTTCCATACACATCTTGCAATTCACAAGACCTCTTGTGACATCATGGATAATTATAGGACCTCATTTATGCCACCCTTAACCCATAAGTCCTACCCAACTAGTATGGCGTCCCTGTGCATTAAGCCAATAACCATACTCCTAATGGATTTCAACTACCCCTTCATTAAACAGGAGAAGTATACATCCTCTAACACGTATGCCTAGATATTTCTGGGTTTTATTAATATAAGATCTTTGTACCAGTTATTCTGACACTCATTAACTAAGGTCAATAAAATCCTGGACTTGGTTCACCAATATACGACAGCTCTGCCTCATACCAATTTTAACTCCTTTCCTGGTCAAATTGGACCACAAATCAGTCACACTCACCCTAAAACTGAATTTAGAAGCATCCTTCAATACCTAACTATTCAGAAAAAAATGTCCAGGCTAAATCTACTGAAACTGAGTGATGACCTTGCTAACTTCAACATCTCCTGCTAACTTGATGACCACACTACTTATGTGGTATCCTTTACTGCCAAATTCTGAAAGCACTTCTGACATAGCAAATCCAAACCAAGAAAATCTGAAGGTATTACAGCCCAATGCTAGGAGTCTAAACAAAAAACTCCACTCCCTAGAACCCCTCTTCACACTAGAAAATGCTGATGGCTGTCTGGTCACTGAGACATGGTTTAAACCTGAGGAGAGCACACCAACAGTGCAAGGTTATAATGGCTTCCACACATTTATACCAGCTACTTCACAGGCAGAGACTACAGGTGGAGGTATCTCTATATACATCAAACATAAATACACTTCAAGGCTGGTCAAACAGGACAATGCACTTGAGCCGCTCCATGTTTAAATCACCATAGGAAAAATGCAATACCACTTCCTTGCAAACTATAGGTCCCTCTCTATGAACCAGGAAACCCATACAATGCATTTAAACTTATTAGAAACACTAACCATCCAACCCAATACCATATTCATGGGTGACTTTAATTACCCAACTGTTAAGTGGGAATCCTATACAACACCAAATTTACAGGCATGGAGATTCCTGGATTTTGTAAACACAAACTCCCTGGACCAGATAGTCAATACACCAACCAGGGGTACAACCATATTGGATATGGTCCTCATAATGTGGGAGAATGCTGCACACACCCTACTATAATGTCTTCCTTGGTTAGGTCAGACCACAAAATGGTCTCCTTTGAAGTAAAAATAAAACCTGGACCCCCAGCTAAACCTGGAATATTCAGGAACTATTCTAAGGCTAACCTCATGCTATTAAGTGAGAACCTGGCAAAATTTCAAGCCCCCATAAAACCTGGAACACTGCTGCCTATGTAGAACTGTTTACAAATATCCTGTACAAGCATGTTAATAGCTTCATAGAAGCAGCTGTACCCACCAGGAAGATGTACAGAATTAGCTCAAAAAACAAGCCCCCCTGGTGGAATCACAAAGTCAATACCTACTTTCACATCTAACTTCTCTAGTGCACACTGCAGAGTGCATTCTTTTCAATATTACCTTTAAGCATCCCTGTGACTAGCACTTTCTCTAATACCTGCTGGAAAGCACTAGGAAGCCTTAAACTCATACAAACACTGAACTCTCCTTGTTAACAAGGAGAAATTAATAGTAGGCACTAAACAGCCTATAATTGCAAAGTACCTTGCTAAGGAAACAGCTCCTATACTTTACAAAGAAAAAAAAAAGCCCCAAACCAGGCATGTCCAAGGGTCAGCTTCCGGTGATTTCTTCTGTCCACCTGGTGAATCTGGGCATACTGGGGCAATGCAGCAATTGCCTCATGTACACAGACAACCCTTTCCTCCTACCACCCAACACTACAACCTGTGAGAGATGCACTTACATAGCCAAAATGGAAGCAAAGCTCTCTCCACCCAAGATTGTGCTAAACAGTCAAGAGGAGAAGGTTAACACCCACACTACACCTCATGCAACACATAGCCCTTCTAAACCCGCACCACCAACACCCACATATAGCAACACTAAATCCACATATGCAGAGGCCCTTAACTGTAACCTGCCCAAGTAACAAAGACCTCTGAAGCTGAAATGCAAACAAACACAAATCACAACCAGTGTGTCACATAGTTCACAACACCAGTGTGCCACCCAGCTACAGCCCCTAAGGCAAGACAATGTACCTAACACTTTAGTCATAGGTGACTCTATAGTCCGGCACACTGATGTCCCTCTCACCAGGTTGAATAAGGAGAGAATTACAGTAAGCTGCCTGTCGGGTGCCAGGATCCGCCACATAATGCATGCACTCAAGTCACTCCACAACAAGTACAAATATGACTCTGTCATTGTCCATGTTGGAGTGAATGACTTGAGACGTACCTCCCTGGACTACATGAAAAGAGACATGGAAGAGCTCTCGGATCATGTGGCCCAGGCAGGTATGACCCTAGCCCTGAGTAGCATCCTGCCTTCGCCCAGAATGATACCACAATATAAGGATAAAATGATTGACTTCAACAATTGGCTAAGCTTATGGTGTCATTCAAAGGGGATCCAGTATCTGTCTGCCTGGGATGACATGACTGACAGACCACGATGCTTTGCCAGAGATGGTCTGCACCTGTCGCCCTGGGATTCAGGTTACTGGCTAAGGCTCTTGCCACCCCTATAGTGCCTTTTTTAGGCAAACTTCAAAGGACAAAACCACCACCGTAACAGGTACAAGCATGCAAAATCTGAAGGTAATGCTACTCAATGCTAGAAGTCTAAACCTCAAAATGCACTCTCTCGAGGCACTCCTAAAAATGGAGAACATCAATATCTGTGCAGTAACTGAGACCTGGTTCAAGGCTCCAGAGAGCACCCCTGCAATACCAGGCTACAACTCTTACCACACTTTTCGGCCACCAAACCAGGACCGAAACACTAAAGGTGGAGGAGTGTCAATATTCACCAAGGATATTCACACCACCAGGCTAGTTAGCCAAAAATGTGTCTGAAATTCTCCAAGTGCAACTAACACTAGGTAAGACTGCAATCCAAATTGTAGCTTGCTACAGATCCCCCAGCATACCCCAAGATTCTCACTACACCATTCTAAACATACTGGAAAATATTAAGATAGAACCAAACACCCTAATACTGGGTGATTTTAACTACCCTGCCATTAACTGCGAAAACTACTCATGTCCCAACACCTTTGCGCAACGGTTCTTGGAATTCATAAATTCCAACGCCCTAGATCAACTAATCCATAGTCCCACCAGGGGCTCCAATATCCTAGACCTGGTCATTACCAACATGGGAAATCAATGCTCCATACCTATGATCACCCCCTCGTTAGTCAGGTCTGACCATAAGCTAATCACCCTTAACATCCACATCCCACCCCCACCCCCCAGTAAACAAACTACCATAAAAAACTTCTCCAAAGCCAACTTCATGCTACTCAAGTCAGAAGTGACAAACTTCATGACACCCATGCAGACGGGAACTGAATGTTCAACTGCTGAATCCTACACTGAGGCACTGTACGAGCACATCCACTCATGCATGAATCGTGCCATCCCAAATAGAACCAAAATGCTCTCATCCAAAAAAAGGAAGCCAATCTGGTGGTCCCCTGCTATAAACAAACTTTACAACAAAAGGAAGAAACTTTTGCAGAAAAGAGGAAAATCCCAGGATGCAAAAAACTTCCTTACTAGCCTCAGTAAGAAACTGAGATGCCTCATAAAATCCTCCAAAGCTAGTTATGAAAATAAAATTGCCAAAGATTCCAAAGACAACCACAAAGCATTCTATAACTATGTCAAGAATCTAAATGGCAATGCTCAGATCTGCTCTGAGCTAAAACAGAATGGCATTAAATATACTGATCCGAAGGATATTGCCAATATCCTGGCAGTTTGATTCAGTGCCAACTTCACCCCCCTCTCACCCCCTAAATGGCCCATCTCAATACCGGAAGATTGCCAAATTCCAGTAATAATGGCCACACAGGTACAAAACACACTCTCTAAAGCCAAGAATACAGCATCCATGGGACCAGATGACATCCCAGGCTGTGTACTACATGAACTACAATATGAACTGGCACCTCACCTAAGTGTCATGTTTAATCATAGCCTCACCTCAGGTTTCAGGCTCACTGAGTGGCGCAGAGCTACAGTTATCCCAATCCACAAGGGGAGATCCACCTTGGATCCCGGAAACTACCATCCCATCAGTCTGACAAGCCTTATCTGCAAGGCCATGGAGCGTATTATCATGGAACTTATAAACAAAGACATTGGCAACCTTCAAACACTGGACCCCACCCAGTTTGGGTTTGTGAAGGGCCGATCTTGTCTCCTGAACCTGATTGATTTCTTTGAACCAGTCTCCAGAGCCATGGACAAGGGTAAGGTGGTCCACACAGCCTATCTAGACCTTACCAAGGCCTTTGACACCATCCCCCACTCTGGAATCATAGATAAACTTACTAAGTTGGGCATTAATCCCTATGTCACCCAATGGGTTGCTAAATGGCTTACTGATAGAACCCACACTGTAAAAGTAGCCGACTCCAAATCCAGCTCCAGACAAGTGACAAGTGGAATATCTCAGGGTTCAGTCCTGGGGCTGCTCTTGTTTGGCATCTACTTCTCTGAAGTAGAGGTCAACACTAAGGGACTCTGTCTAACAAAGTTTGCAGATGACTGCAAACTGGGAGCCATTATTGAATCCCCAAATGATGTGGATACTCTACAAAAGGGCCTTACAGAAATGGATGCTTGGTGCCAGAGCCATGGGCTCAAGCTCAATGCCAAGAAATGTATTGTTATCCCCTTTGGGAAAAAACATGTATCCATGAATTACCATATAGGTGGCAGTACACTAAACACAGAAAGTGTGATAAGAGACTTAGGGACACAGGTGGACAGTGGTCTCATCTTCGATAACCACATCGCCACAACAGTCAAGAAATGCTTCTATGTGGCACACCTCATCATGAAGGGCTTTTCATCCAGAAAAAAGGAGGTCATTGTCCCACTGTACTCATCCCTCATTAGACCCATTATAGAATGCAACGCCCCATTTGGTATGCACCTCTCAAGACATCTGCAACAACTGGAAAGGCCTCAGAAATACCTCACTAAAAGAATCACAGGCCTAAAGCAGATGCCCTACGCTGACCGCCTTAAAAAACTTCAGCTATACTCTGTCGCATATCGTCTACTCAGAGGTGATCTCTGCTTAACATAGAAGGCCATGTCAAACCCAGAGCTGTTGGACATGCTACACTTAAAGAAATCCCAATCCCTCAGAGCTACATGCTCCAGGGATCTAAACCTTGTCATCACAATAAACAAAACATGCTGGAGGGATAGGTTCCTGACCCAGAGACTCCCCAGACTCTGGAATAGATTGCCCATACATGTCAAGCAGAGTGCCTCTTTGGACCTCTTCAAGAGGAACCTTGACGATTGGATGGGAGAAAGGAAATTCACCCCAGGGATCACATCAGTCACCCTGCTAGACATGGGTCCAGGAAAGTAAATAATGTGGGAAGAAATAGCCAGGGAATTATTATGGCTATGCTTGTATAGGCCCTAGGGCTGATATCCTAGTACCAACCTATGAACCTCTGAACCTATGAATAGGCTGTATAACAGCAGGAAGAAGTCATGGCAAAACGTAGGAGATGCAGCACCCAGCAAAGTAAAAGCACTCTCATCAAACTAAACAAACAACTCAGAGGATAAATAAAGTCTACCAATGTCATATTTGAGGTAAGATTGGCCTCCCAGGCCATGGACAACTACAGAGCATTCTTTAGCAATGTCTGCATCTTTAAAGGCAATACGCAATTGTATGGAGAGCTCATTGTAAATGGAGCCGCCTATATTGAGCCTGAAGATATAGCAAACCTCCTGGCTAATAAATTTAGCACTATTTTAACTCCTTTCTCCCCCTCAACCTTCCTTCAGGAAATACCAACAAATATAACTCCCCCACTATCACTAGTGAACAGGTCTTTAATGCTCTCTCTAAGACCAAGAACACTGTATCAATGGGCCCAGACAATATCCCAAGATGCCTTCTAAATAGCATGAAACATGACCTACCAGAGCCTCTGGAATTACTATTTAACTGTAGCCTCCAACCAGGTTTCATGCCTCATGAATGGAGAACAGCAACAGTCATCCCTTTGCACAAAGGTCGGCCATCTACATACCCTGGGTGCTAAAGACCCATAACTCTCACTAGTCTTATATGTAAAACCATGAAAGAATTATCATAGAAATCATCAACAGAGATATAGTAAATTTCCAGACACTGGACCCAACCCAGTTTGATTTCATCAAGGGCAGATCATGCCTACTCAACCTAGTGGCCTTCTTTGAGAAGGTAACTAAAGAAATGGATGAGGAAAAATGGTTCACACTGCCTACCTTGATTTGGACATGGCATTTGACACAATACCCCACTCGGGCATTGTTGACAAACTCAAGAGGTCAGGTACAAACTCAAATGTCATCAGTGGATAGCCAACTGGCTCACAGACAGGACCCAGGAAGTTAGAATTGAGGAGTTCACCTCTGCAAAGAGGCCAGTCACAAGTGGAGTCCTTCAGTGATCAATCCTTGGATCCCTGCTTTTTGGCATTTGCCTCTCTGATGTCAAGTCCAATGTTAGTGGTCTCTTTCTGATTACATTTGCAGGTGATTGCAAATTAGGAGCTGTCATTGAATCCCACACTGATACAAATGTTCTCCAGGAGGGACTGACACAGACAAACAACTGGTGTCAGACCCATGGACTAAAACTAAATGCAAATAAATGCATAATAGTATCCTTTGGGAAGTCATCTACCCCTAGTAACTATCATATTGCCAGCACTCGCTTTAGAGATAACCCAGTATTCAGGGACCTAGGGACACACTTAGATAGTAATCTAGCCTTTGACCATCACGTATCTACAGTAGTATGGAAATAATTCTATGTTGCACAAATTATAAGCAAAGGTATGGCTTCTAAGTCCAATGAAGTCATTGTTCTTCTGTATTCAGCATTCATCAGTCCTATTATTGAGTACAATGCACCCTTTGGTATGTACCTAACCAGGCATATCCAACAACTGGAACATCCACAGAGGTTCCTCACTAAAAGAATACAGGGTGTAAGTAAAATGTCCTGTGCAGACTGCCTCAAGGTCCTATTCCTGTATTCTATCCCATACAGGCTTTAGAGGAGATATCTATGCCTGGCATACAGGGCATTGTCAGACTTCACTCTGATGGACCTCCTGCATATCTGCACAACAAACAGCACCAGACTTACCCATTCTAAAGACATAAACCTTGCCTGTGATATAGATAAGACCTGCTGGAGAGGCAGGCATCTATCCCAGAGACTACTCTGACTATGGAACAAGCTCCCATCCATGTAAAGCAGAGTTCCTCCCAATTCACTAGCAACTTGGACAATTAGATGAGGAACAGGAAATTTGTCCATGGTTTGCACCTCCTTCTCTAATGGACATAGACAGCCTGTAAATGGTTCATCACCCAGCCCCCTGCTTGTAAATGTTTCATCTCCCAAACCCCTGCTTACACTTATCAAGGGTATAATTACTTATCAGTGATTTGGGATGCATGGGTTGGCTTAGAAAGGCCCTTGTGGTCATTATCCTAGTAAACACCTACAAACCTATGAACCTATGAGTATTTGCACATGTGAAAAGCTGCATAGATTTATCTGTCCCCCTCTAAAGTAAATAAAATGTAAAATTCAAAAATAAACCCTTTTGATGGAAACCTAATATCAACATGCTCTATAATAAAAGTAAAAAAACTCAGTGCATGTAAAAGTAAATGTTACTCTTAACATGCAAAAAAAAAAGGTCTTGCTGAACTTAACAGGGAATTCTGGACTGTGATCAAATCAACCAAAGCCAGATTTGAATTAAAATTGCCACTCAGACAACAACAACAAATCCTTCTTTAACTATGTTAGAAACCTTAGAAACAATGCCTAGTGCTATGCAGAGCTAATAGTAAATTATATTACATACTCATCCCCAGCACTATGTAGGAGTAACAGCAAATTATATAAAACCCTCAAGCTCAGATGACATAGCCAATCTACTAGCACATAATTTAGCTCTAACTTCACTCCCCTATCCCCTTCCATCCTACATTCCCAGACCTGCATCTACATCACTCTTCAAATCTCCCATGAACAGGTTTTGAAGGCAATATCCAAGGCCAAAAACATGACTTCTATGGAGCTGGAAAACATCCTCAACTGCTAAATGGTCGGCCTGAAACAGAACTAGTCAGACCCACCACAGAGGCTATTCAATGTAAGGCTCCAAACAGGCTTGTGCCAGATTAATGGAGGAAAGCGACTGTCATCCCCTTGCATAAAGGTGGGTGTCAACATACTTGGAATATTACAGTCCTGTAAGTCTTACCAATCTAATTTGTAAGGCTATGGAAGGGATCATTATGGATTTAATAAATGAAGACATAGGTAACCTATAAACTCTCAACCCAAGCCAGTTTAGATTTGTTAAGGGCAGAACATGCCTACTTAAACTCTTTGAGATGGTTACTGAAGCAATAGATGTGAGCAAATCAGTACACACTGCATGAATAGACCTCACAAAGACTTTTGGCACCATCCCTCAATCATGTATCATGGAGGAAAAACTATCCTAGCTAAATGTTAATCCCTGTTCAACATATTGAATATCAAAACTGGCTTATCAACAGAAGCCAGGGAATTAGGGTAGGTGTCTCTATCTCCTACAAAAGACTTGTCACAAGTGGTATATCACAGGGTTTAGTCCTTGGGCTACTCCTCTTTGGCATTTACTTCTCAGAGGTCACAGCTACTGTTAAGGGTTTATGGCTGTCATTAAAAATTCCCCAGACGACAGCAAGATCCTGTAAGAGGGCCTTTCACCAACCAATAACCAGTGTCAAAGCTATGGACTAAAACTGAATGTCAAAAAATGAATCAATATATCCTTCAGCAAGTAAAAAGTGCCTTATAGCTATCGCAATGACAATACACCACTTGATTCAGTAGTTAGCGACCTGAGAACCTACATAGACAATAGACTGTCCATTGCCATGCATCCACTAGTGTAAGAACATTTTGTTTTCATTGCACAGGTTATTACTAAGGGTATGGCGTCATGGTCTAGAATGTTATTATCCCACAGCATTCTGTACTCATCAGGCAGATCATTGAGTATAATAACCCTTCAGTATGTAACTGTTCAAACATTTCGCACAACTTGAATGCCCACAATGCTTTCTACTTAGAAAATCAAGGACCTAAGTTAAAAAACTATGCAGATTCTCTCTACATCGTGTCCCTTTTCACTGTGTCATACAGATTACTGTGTGGCAACCTCTGCCTCACACACACAGAGACTCAACAGGCACCTCTCCTGTCAGACCTACTGCACATCCATAGCCAAATGAGTTTATAAACACTTGCTCAAGAGATATCAACTTCTTTTTAACATAAATAGAACATATTGGAGGGATAAATATGTATCATAGATAATGCCACTTCTTTGGAATCATCTTCCTCTCCACATAAAGGAAAGTACTTCGTGTAATCTGGACAAATGAATGGGTAACAACAAATTCACCCCTGGTTTACTACCCTTGTCCTGCACACATAGGGACAACATGTACATGTTCTGCTTAACTATGCATTGTGGTAAAACTTGATGGGAATGTAAGTCTAGGCTTCTAAAGATCATCATGGATCAATAGGTCAGTAAGAACCTATAAACCAGGCTATGACCTATGAACCTATGAGCATCAATAGTATTCCACATGGCTTTGTATAATGTTTTCTTGCTTTTAAAATACCATCATCTAACAAATCCAGATACTTTTCTCAATTTTTATTGCTCTTTTCCTTTTTAACTGTAAGCTCATTTTGAGGTTATTGTTTCCCAGATATTACTCTATTTATTTCAACACTGCACTTTAGCTGTCATATTTTTAATTTAATGTTAATGGAATAACCATGGTAACTTCATTAGAAATAAACTGGAAACAATAGAATTAGTGTATAATTACTCTTAAGACCTGTTGCAAAGTAAGGGCATTTATGTTCAGATTGGTTACATTTTCTGAATTTGGCACTTGGTCACACAATGACTTGTTTTATTAGTAAAACTAATTAGTTTGAATGAATTGCAGTAAAAAGCAACAGAAGCCAGAAAGGGAACAGTTCAATAGCAGATGGTAATCCTGTGAATTTTCTACATTTCATTTACTGCAGTAAGACTATTTAGAATTATGTAGTATTATGTTACAAGTGTAATGACTAAGCCGCAGTGGTGCAGCGGTTAGCGTTGTCGCCTCATAGCAAGAGGTTCTCCCGTTCGATTCTCAGCTGGAGTGCCTTTGGTGTGGAGTCTGCATGTCCTCCTCATGGTTGAGTGACATTAAAGACATGCAGGTAGGTGCGAGCGTGAATGGGTGTGCATTCGTTGAAGGTTGGGCATAGGGCTGGCAACTTGGCACCGTAAAAATCCACTACCAATCATGAGCAAACCTGAGTTCCACTGTGGCGACCCCTAACTGGGAAAAGCCGAAACTCATTATGTTACAAGTGTAATGACTACTGACGTCAGCAATAAAATATTTAAAATACAGACTGAACTATGACAGAAGATGTTGAGTACAGTTTTGAGATACACAATTTATGAAATCTTGTTCTGAGGCATATAAAGCCACAACATTTTACACATCATGAATGCTATAGACGCTATATCATCTTGAGTAATATGGATTCAATTGCTTGCCATTTCAAATGAATGTAGGGAGGGTGGCAGAGCCTAAGGGTGGATACTGGCAAGGCGCAAATGGCCTCTTGTCAAATTCTTTCAAAATTTCTTATGATTCCTATGATAAGAGGTATTCCACCAGGATAGTTAAAGGAGAAACAGTACATTGTCAGAATTCTAAATCCACTTCTGTTTCTACAAAACAAAGTCAGATAATTTAAGACTTTTGGCGAAAGGTATTTATATAAAAAAGAAGAACAGAATGATTTAAGTTGCTTTTTTCAAAAGAAGACTGACTCATATAACAAAAAGGCAGTGATAGGTTGGTGTTCATATACCCTGAGACAGAAGGAGATCAACATAGAAAAGACAAGAAAAGGATACATGACTTGAGCACAGTCATAATGATTTCATTTTAAGCCAAAATACAGAAACTCTAAGCAAAAAAAGTATTTGATACAAAAGGTTCATAAAGAAAGAAAACAAGGAAAAGAGGTAAAATTTAGACAGCAACTGAAACTGATTACTGATATGAATTGCCTTTTCTAGGAGAAAAGTTAGACACAAAGAACCCAGTGTCTGCATTGATAGAAAAGGAGGCAGTGCCTTCTACCTCACAACAGATGGACCTTTAAGACACTCCAGAGTTTGCTTATCTTCAGGTAAGCCAGTACAGTTTAAGAAGGCAGAACTGGAAGATGGCTCACTGGGCAGAAGAAGGGAAAATACTGAGGTTTTCTATTTTAGCCTGACACAGAGTTTAGAACTGAGCTCAGTTTGTGCATGTTCTGGAAGAGGCCTCTTGAGATCCCATCCAACATGGCTGACTGAGCCTAAAGCTCAGGACAGAAACTGTAGACATTTGGATACAAATAATGTTCTCAGGCAGGGAAAAAACTCAGCAGGAAAGACAAGTGTGCAGTAACAAAGGAGAAACAGATGGCTATTTTTAAAGCTGCAAATGGAGAGGAGCAATAGTGAATTCTGTTGGGAAGGGTAATCAAAGTAGGTCAGTATGTGAGCACCTTCAAAAAACAATACAACAGCAAAACACAAAAGATGAAAGGCTACAAGGGAAGCTGAAAGATATGGAAGAAAATAAACTGCGACTAAATCTGAGCTGCTGCTGTAACATATTCACAGAATACAGGAATTTACACTGATAAGAAGAAGAAAGGGAGAAACTATGCATGATCTTGAAAATTCATCTAGAAGGAGAAACATCAAGAGAACTGGAATACGACAGAGACAGTGAGCAATAATGAAGTGGAGCAATTTGTAACATAGATACTACATGAGATATTTATGATACTAAGAAATTAGGAAACACTAATAGAGCTGATTGTCAGACCCAGGCATGTTTTGGCATGTTTCCATTCTTTCACTGTAAAAAAAAATTAAAAATAAGGCTAATAAACTGATTTAAAGTTATCCCATTTGCAGAGGTGTTCATAAAACTCGTTAAGGGTTACTGAGAAACACTCTGTAACAGAACATACTAAAAATGAATGGAACAGTTACATGTTTGAAATGTCCCATACAATTCCTTCACTACAGCAGGAAGGGCAATAGGTCAGAATGCACAACTTGGTGGATGTTCAAAAGTTTAAACAAAGGTATCATGGACAGCTAAACAACTCAGGAAGTAAATATCGGAATTGCCTACAAGAAGTGGACTGGGAGAGCAACCTTAGGTGTAGAAGAGATGATACAAAGACTCTGAGATGATGTGCAATGCCAGATGCTGAAAACCTGCAGCAAAGAAGACAAGACCAGGAAATGTAAAGGGGACACATGCCAGTAATAGAAATGAGAAGAAAATAAATCTGAAAGACAATCACAAGGAGATGAGAAAAGAAAATGAAGGAGTGGAAACAAGTGAAAGGGTTATAGCAAAGGTACAGAAGAATGAGAATTCTCTCCCAAGGGAGATTTAGGCATGAAAACAGAGAAACAAGCAGATGTGAAGATGGACAAGGTAGTGCTCTAAAGAGATTGGAGGGCGGTGCAGTGGGTGGTTCATGTAACTCAGAAGAGAACTACTGGACTACTGAGGAACTAAACACACTGAAGAGAAGCTTCTATGATGGAGAGCAAAGGTGAAGAGGTGAAAGGCAGGGCTACAGAAGGACTGAATGTAACCACAGAAAGAGAGTTGCAATAAATAAATGGAGGAAATGGACATTGAAAGGTACATGACTGTGTACAGTGTAGAAAGAATGTAGTAAATCAAACCCCAGGGAACATGGCATCAAAACTTTGCAAATATTTGTTGGAAATTAATAAATTCTCTTATCTTTGAGGGGTGCAATAGCTAAGCATGAGGAGGGTGTAGAGGCAAGCCTCTAATGTAATGAATATATTTTTCATAACTACTTATTGATGTAGAATAAATTGTAGTAAACATATTTAATTTCTAAATATTTGAAAAAATAAACAACTGATAATGTAACAACTTGGGTAGAATGAAATGCAATATTTGGGGGAAACAAGGGAAAGTAGCCACATACAAATGTGAAAAAAAGAAGTGAGGTGTATATGTAGAACAATAAAGAGCTGTAAAACTGCAAATAAAAAATGCTGGTTTATGAAAGAAATGAAGCTGGCACACCAGACCTCTGAGCAGGAGTTAAGAGGGGGGACTAAGTAATGGGAATCCATCTATCCATCCATTCATCCATTCATCCATCCATCCACAACTCATTTTCCTATTTTGACACATGGAGTCAGTGCATAACTTTAACAGTGACTATGACTATCATCCAGAGCCAAGGTTCACACCGCCGGATAGCAAACCCTGCTGTGAATGAGCAATGGGAATGTTATATAAAAAAATTGTGACATCAGTACTGAGTTTACATTCACTGTATTAGTGTGAGCGACACTGGAAAAGAATAAAAGGAAGCCTTAAAAGGCCAATACCCAGGGCACAACCATGCATGCAGGAGTGAAAAGGCAGGACTCCAGAGACCAGGGATGGTGAAGAGTAGTTTGAAAATAGGTGAGTGCAAAAGGAGACAATGTGTAGTTCATAGAGTAAGCCAGAAGAAGGGTTATGTTGGATGCCAGCAACTGAGAAAGCAAGAAGGGAGGGCAAAAAACAACAAGGAAACTACAGTTAATTGCTTGAAACATTGGAGGGAGTTGTCAAATCCTATGAGAAGAAGGAGATCACAGGGAAAAATTAAAGATGATGATGGGGTGACATTGTCTCATGAAGTAGTACAGTTAGTATTACCAACATCTCAGTGATGGGTACTCCATTTCTAAATGTCCCCTCCAAACATTACACAAAGCTTTCCCCTCTACATCTCCCCCACCTTACATCTCCAAAAAGCAAATCATTAATGCTGTCTCCAAGGCCAAAAACACAGCCTCAACGGGACCATATGGCATCCCAGGTTGCATTTTAAATGGTCTAAAACATGAGTTAACAACTCCATTAGTGCTCTATTCAACCACAGCATGAGTACTGGTTTTATCTCTGCTGAATGAAAAACAGCAACCATTACCCCCCTTCATAAAGGGGGTACAGCAACATTTCTGGGAACTATAGACTATAACCTTAACCAGCCTTATCTGTAAGACCATGGAAGGAATCATCATGGATCTCATAAATAAGGATCATGTATGTGATCTCCAAACCCTTGATCTGACACAGTTTGGTTTTGTCAAAAGAATCTCATGCCTGTTAAACCTGGTGGACTTCTTTGAAAATGTCACCAGAGCCATAGACAAAGGCAGATCTGTGCATAGAGCCTACCTTGACTTAGCCAAGGCCTTCAACACAATCCCACTTTTGGGCATCATTGATAAATTCTCCCAGTTAAATATCGACCCTGATGTCCAAGTTGGGTTGCTAACTGGCTAACTTACAGATCACCCTCAGTCAAAGTTGGGGACTTTACCTCATCCAGCAGGCCTGTCACCAGTGGAGTTCCACAGAGGTCAGTGCTGGGCCCCCTATTGCTTGGAATATACTTCTCAGAAGTTCAGGCCAAAACAGAGGGATTGCAGCTGATTAAGTTTGCTGATGACTTCAAAGTAGGTACAATTACTGAATCACCAAATGATGTCAATATACTTCAAGAGGGACTTACACAAACCAACGATTGGGGCCAAAGCCATGGACTCAGACTCGTATGCTAAAAAATGCATTATCATCTCCTTCAGTAAAAATGATATCCCTGCAGACTATCATATAAATAATAATACCCTAAGTAACAACTCAGTAGTAAGAGACTTGGGAACGCAAGTTGACTGTATCCTAAACTTTGACCATCATGTGTCTACTGTGGTAAGGAAAGTATTCTACATCACACACCCCTCATTAGAAAAGAGGTCATAAATCTCCTGTACTCAACCCTCAACTGGCCAAAAATTGAGTACAATACTCCCTTTGGTATGTACCTTATCAGACACCAGCAGCAACTTGAGAGACTTCAGAGATTTCTAACCAAGAAAATTCAGGGTCTCCAGCATGTCATACATTAACAGACTGAAGTCACTGTCACTGTACTCAGTAGCATACAGAATACTTAGAGGAGATGTGCCTAGCCTGCAGAGCAATTTTGGATCCAAACCTAATGGAAATGCTGCACATCCGCAAGTAAAATGGGGCAACAGTCACCCGGTCAAGGGAGCTTAACATGACCTGCAACATAAATAGGGCCTGCTGGAGAGACAGAGATGTCTCTTAGTGGTTGCCACTTCTCAGGAATAGACTGCCAATTCACACCAAACACAGCTTCCTTATGACCCTGTTTAAGCATAGCCTGGATGACTGGATGGGAAATTGTAAATTCCTGCCGGGGATTTCACCTATGACCCTCCTAGATATGGGCAGTCATTGTTAACTAAGATCTTGAGTTTTGGCAAGATCCTTTATATTGGGTTTCTCTAGTATTATATTGGGTACACATGGCTACGCTTATAATGACATCTGGGTCAATAACCTAGCAACCACCTATGAACCTATAACTGACTGAGGCAAGGAACTTAAAGTACAATAAAAAGGAGATGGGTAACCTTCATATGTGTTGATGCTTTACAAGGCTCAGGGACTATGGATGCGAATGTTAAATGTGGCAGTGAGGTGTAAAGACAAAAAAAAGATGCTGACAAGTTGTCCTATCTATCAGAAGTTGAAGAATATGAACTTAAGGAGAGGAGGAAAAAGAAGGTGCAATTACATTGTGTAGAAAGATGGATCAGATATAAGGGATTACTGTATAAACAATAAGCAGGGGAAGCTAAATGGGGAAACTGTATTCAGATATAAGGGATTACTGCACAAGCAAGAAACACAGGAGGTAGACAGGGAAACTGTAATCAGATATAAGGGATCACTGTGTAAACAAGAAACAGAGGAAGCTAAATGGGGAAACTGTACTCAGATATAAGAGATTATTGCATAAACAAGAACCAGGGAAACTAAACAGGGAAGCTGTAGTCAGACATAAAGGATTACTGCACAAACAAGAAACAAGGGCAGCTAAATGGGGAAACTGTAATTAAATGTAAGAAATTACTGCACAAACAAGAAGCAGAGGAAGCTAAACAGGAAAACTGGATTCAGATATAAGGGATTACTGCTTAAACAAGAACAAGAGGAAGCTAAACGGGGAAACTGTACTCAGGTATAAGGGATTACCACACAAACAAGAAACAGAGAACCTAAGTGTAGAAACTGTACTCAGATATAAGGGATTACCACACAAACAAGAAACAGGAGAAGCTAAACAGGGAGACTATACTTCATAGTTTCATAGGCCCTAGAGCCCTTACAAGCCTAGTATTTATCTGGAGTTGCTCCAATTGTCAGTGGTTAGGTGAGTGAAGTTTGCAGAGGTAAGGATCTATGGTAGTTAATAATGACTTCCTCTGTCCAGGAGGGACATGGACACCACTCCAGGAGTGAATTTGTGTTCACTCATCCATTGATCTAGGTTGCTTTTGAAGAGTGTCTGGGAGGGGCTTTGTTTCACATAAATTGGAAGCTTGTTCCAGAGAAGTGGCAATCTTTGGGAGATGTATATATCTCTTCAGCATAACTTGTTCATGTCAGAGGCTAGGTTAAGATCCCTGGAGTAATTGACCCTCATTCAGTTAGATTTACAAATGTTCAGCATTTCCATCAGTGCAGGGTCAAAGACTGCCCTGTAAGCCAGGCACAAGTCACACCTTAGCAACCTGGAGGATACAGAAATACAGTAACACGACTTTCAGTCTTTCCATGTAAGACTTGTTTTGTGTACCCCATAATTTCTTAGTGAAAATCCTCTGTGCTTTCTCAAGTTGTTGCAGGTGTCTGATAAGGTACATGCAAAACGGAGTATTGTTCTTAATTATTGGTCTGGTGAGGGCCGAGTATAATGGAATTATAACATCCTTAGATCTAGATGTGATGCCTTTACTTATAAGATGTGCCACATAAAAGGATTTCCTTATCACTGTGGATACGTGGTGGTCAAAGTTCAGGTTATCAACCTGAGTACCCAGACTATGTACCACTGTGTCTACACTTAGGGGTGTGCTGTCTATAATGTAATTAGCAGGGATGTTAGCTTTCCCAAAGGTATTGATAATGCACTCATTTGCATTTAACTTTCATCTGTGGCTTTGACATGACTGTTTGTCTCTGTTAACCCTGTCTGCAGTATATTAACATTGTTGAGGACTCAATGATTGCTCCCAATTTACAATCATAAGTGAACTTGTTCAGCCAGCAGCAGTCCAAGTTTGTCTGGACTTCTAAGAAATAAATTCCAAACAGGAAGGGGCCCAGCACAGAACCCTATGGTACACCAGTGGTGACCGGTCTTCTGCTAGATGTGAAGTCATCCACTTCAACAGTATGTGTCCTATTGGAGAGCCAGTTGGCTACCCATCTGGTAATGTAGGGGTAAATTCCCAAATGGGAGAGTTTATCTATAATACTCAAGTTGGGGATTGTGTGAAATGCCTTACTTGAAGAAGTCAACCATGTATAACAGGCATAATCTACCTTTAACAAATTTCATCTAGGTTGGGTCCAGAGTTTGGAGATTACCTATGTCCTCGTTAATAAGATCCATATTGATTCTTTCCATGGCCTTGCAGATGAGGTTAGTCAAGCTTATGGGCCTATATTTCCCAGGGTCAGTTGATGGTCCCACTTTGTGCAGAGGGATTACTGTTGCTATCCTCCATTCTGCCAGAATATAGCCAGTTTGCAGGCTATGAATAAACAGGGATCCAAGTCCATCTGCTAGGTTAAGTTTTAGGTTGTTTATAAGGAAACCTGAGATGTTGTCTGGTACCATTGATACTGTGCTTTTGGCCTTGGAGAACACCAAGATGACCTGGTCTCTTGAAATAATAGGCTGAGGAATGGTGGCAGGTATACTTTGGGGGATGCCTGGAGGGGACACCAGGGAGATGTGTGTTCCAAATCTGTCAGCTGGCAGGCTGGCTATTACCTCCAGATGAGTATGGCTGGTTCCCTCCAAAACCAGTTCAGCTCATAGCTAGGTATTTTCTTTTAGATTTTGGATATAGTTAAGGAATGCCTTGTGATTATCCTTAGCTAGGGAGGCTAGTTTTGTTTTTTAATTAGCATTGGAGGGCTTGGCAAGATCTCTATAACTTGTTTGTTTAAGCTACAGAGGGATTTCTTTCTTTGCTGAGCTAGTTCCCTCTTGTTCTTGGACATAAGTTTCTTTCTCTTGCTGTATAGCCTCTTTATGCAAGGGTCCATCAGGGTGGCTTGTTTTTTCAGCAAGACCTGGTTTTAATCAAGTCAGGTGCAGCCAATTCTATACAACTGCTTAAGTGGTTATACAGGGCATTGGTTTACACCTCTGCATAGGAGCCCGTGTTATCTGCATTTGAGGGGCTTTGAAACTTCTTATACCATCACTTAGTAGGAAATAGGTTGTCTTTGAAAAATTCTTTAACATTTTTGAGCTTGATGGGGTATCTGGACTTATAATTGCATTGAATGAGACTGATTTATGGTCTGATCTTACCAGGAAGGACATCACACATGGGGGAGGGGGTGCAATGCTCTCACATGTTAGTGAGCACTATGTCCAGGACATTTGAGCCTCTTGTGGGTGTGCTGACTAGCTCTTTCAGAGCATTTCCATTCATAAATTTCAAGAACCTCTGAGCCAGCATGTTTGTGGTCGCGTACGTTTCCCAGTCAATGGTAGGATAATTAAAATCACCCATAAGTAAGGTGTTGGGCTGTATGGCAGGTGACTCCAGTAAGTCCAAGTATGTGGTATGCTTTTTCTGTTTCATGGTGGGGGATCTGTAGTTAGTTATGATGTGGTAGGGGCTTTGCCTATAGTTAATTGGACATTGAGTAGCTCATGGAAGTCATACTGTCTGACCAGTCTCGAGCTGTACTTATCCTTAATGAAAATGAATACACTTCCTCCTTTGGTTCTGTCACTCTCAGTTTGTGGTATAAACATATGGAAGACATTGTAACCCTGCATGGCTGGTGTGCTTTCCACACCTTGGAACCATGTCTTGATGATTGCACAGATGTCAGCATCTTCCTAAGTGAGGATTTCTTCCAGGGAGTGCAGTTTCTTGTTTAGACTCCTAGCATTAAGCAGCAGCACCTTGAGTTTATCTAGAGAGGATTTTTTTCATGTTGGGAGGTTGGTTATTTTGATACTGACTAAAAAGGGCACAATAAGGGTGGCTAATGCCTTTGCTGGTATCTGAAAGCCTAAAGGAGACAGGTGCAGACCATCTCTGGCAAAGTAGCATGGCCTGTTGACCATGTCTTCCCAGGCTGACAGATATTGGATCCCCTTGGACCGACAACAGAAGCTAAGCAAATTGTTAAAGTCAAACATTTTTGTTTGCACTGTGGCATCATCCTTGGAGAAGGTAGAATGCTGCTTAAGGCTAGGCTTATACCTGCCCGTGACACATAATCTGAGAGTTCAGTCATGCCTCTTTTCATATAGTCCAGTGAGGTACGTCTGAAGTCATTCACCCCCACATGGACTATGACAGAGTCATACCAGTACTTGTGGTTGAGTGACTTGAGTGCTTGACTAACTTGACAGATTCTGGCACCTGACAGACAGCTATATGTAACCCGCTCCTTATCTAGCCTGGTGAGGAGAACATCTGTGTGCCTCACAATGGAGTCATTTATGATCAATACATTAGGTTTTGTGGTGTTACGCCTTATGGGCTTATTTGTTGAAAACTAATGTGTGTGCTATTATGTGTTGTGGTTGTTTTTTGCATTGTTATGTGTGTGAGTGGGTTCTGTTTGGGAGGCCTCTGATCTTTTAGTAAGTTACTAGTGATCCCCATATGTGGGTTTATGTGTTGTGTCCTTATTTAGTGGGGGGAGTGTGTGTGTGTGTGTGTGTGTGTGTGTGTGTGTGTGTGTGTGTGTGTGTGTGTGTGTGTGTGTGTGTGTGTGTGTGTGTGTGTGTGTGTGTGCAGACAACCTGTTTGGCATTTGATTTGTCCTTATGTGAGAGTCCTGCCTCCAATTTCATAGTATAACTGCATCTCTCACATAACGTATTTGTTTATTTCAGGAGTAAGTGGTTGTCACTATACATTGCTACATTGCCTCAGGATGCCAATGTCTACCAGGATGGCCAGAGAGATGATGGGAAACTGCCCATCTATGATAGCAGGTTCTTACTGAATGTATTATTATGGAAGAGAATTGGTTAGTTTGACAGGAGTATGCTGGTAGCACCAAGACTATAAGAGGAACCTATACTTTGTGTATGCTAAGGTTAATCAATAAGGCAACATAGCTCAGTGCAAAACTGAGTTGCTGCTAGAGCAGCAGAAAAGTTTGGAAAGGTTTCACTGACAGCTGTTTAGGGAAAAACTGAGCTTCTGGCTTTTATTTCTATACAGGACACTGCTAGCCACAGCTGAGCAAAGAGCAGCACTGAGCTAACGTGAGGCTTACATACAAGCAAAGAGAAACAAGTTTTAAGCTAACTACCAATCAGGAAAGCACACAATAAGCCTTTCACCAGCAATCCCCAATTCAGACAGGTTAGATCAGCACACTCCTGCCACAAGGGTGCAGAAAAAATCATTTTTAATGTAGAATACAGTAGAGTCCCTCTTATCCAGTCAAACTGGGACTGGACCTTAGGCTGGATAAATGAATGTCTGGTTAATTAGAAAAATCATAAAAAAATAGCATTTATAGGATATAAAATCAACTAGAATAACAGGATTTGTGTTAGTATGCATTTTTCTAAAGAATATGAAGTCTAAAGCTCAAATTGTTATCATCATTTAGCCTTGAGGAAGCAGAAGTGCTGTTCTTCTCTGTTGCCATTTGCTAGGGCTATGGCAGAAATTTGATGGCCAGTTAAAGACGAGGCTGGTTAAAGAGAGGACAGGTAAGAGGGAGTCTACTGTAGCTAGTTTGGAGCCCAAGTGTAACAAGACCACACACACTACCTATAACAGCCTACAGCTAACAGACACTCTGTCTTGTGCTTAGAGATATGTAGTTAGGTAATAAATGTGGTCATTTCACAAAGAGTGTTTTGGTCAGAAATAATTCTTCATATTGATGAACTGAAAGTAATCCTGCTCACTGTACTGACCAATGTACATAAATAAAAAACAGAAATGCACTCAACTGATATGACAGGGACATAGAGCAACATGGCAACAAAGGGGACTAAATGTGATAGACGTGTAACAAATGGTGAACTCGGAAAGCACTTAGCAAGTACAAAAGATACATTAGTGTACATTTGCATATACTGGAGTTATTGCATATCATATGTTTATACAGAAAGATATCTGTTGTAAACAACAGTATGCTGTATTCTTATGTTTATCATGTCTACACAAAAATCAATGAACCCTACAGCTGTTGTGTTATGCACTTCAGAGAGAGACATTTCTGTTCCATTTGTTGGCACTTAAAACCATAAAACGGTTATTGTACATTTAAACATGTATTAGCCAAGCATGTGTGTATATTAATGTAAATGATAATAATGAGTACAATTACACTCATAAAACCTAAATGCACAGTTGCCACTATACATGTTTTGTGGTATAATCATTAATATTTGCCTCGCTCATATGATTGTATTGACAGTGGGCCGGATTCACGAAGGCTTGCACGGAGTCTAAGAGTAGTGTAAGACTCCATGCAGCCTTCGCGATCCAGGAACAGCCCAAAGTCCGTGTAAGAGTCAAGCTAAAACGGCTCTTACACGGAGTGAACGGATAAGCTAATCAACTCACTTGCAGCCGAATAGCATGCAAATGAGGCTGATTAGCGATCCAGGAAGCCCAAAACAGCTTGTGTAAGAGCCGTTTTAGCTGCAGAAATGTACTCAGTTGACAACTGAGTACGTTTCTGCAAACACGGCAATGGAGCCATGTCAGCTCCAAATAAAGGGTGCATATGTGATAGGCAGCATGCCAATGGCCAAATATGTGGCCATTGGCAAGGTGACCATGCAAATATATTAAAAATATAAATTTTTTCGATTGCCGATGTTTAAACCAGCGCAGCCCAGCAAACGGGCTGCACTGCATAGAACATAAAAACGAAGGTTTGAAACCCACAAATGTAGGTTTTATGCAATACATGGAATGTCAATGGAGGGACCAGCAAAGCAAAACCAACATGGCCACCGTGTAGTGGTTGCTAAGGGGGGAAGCTGAGTCTAAGAGATGTAACTAAGCATTAGTAGGCAATCTGATGCAAATGAGTGTAAGGATACTGAATTCCACTATCACATAGCAAATGAGCACATTTTGAGTAGTGTAAGAGTTACATACGGGGGAGGAACAGAGTAGGAGATAGGTGACATCACAGGGGGGAATGGTAGAAAGAGATGCAGTTCATTGGAGGTTAGAGTTACATGACAGATGTCAGACAGATATCAAGGAAAGAGGTGTGCCACTAAGTAAACATGAGAAAGTCAAGAAATGGAAGGTGTACACTGTTGCCTACACCAAAGTTTCTTGCTGGGCGGTATGCGCGTGCGCGCATGCAGCGAGTAAGGCAGTGTGTGCGTGTAAGGCAGTGTCTTGGCGTGTAAGACTCAGCATGTGGGAGCGTGTTGGGAGATGTTTAACACCGTGTGCGCGGGCATGCACGTGTTTAAAACCAAATAAGCAGATTCTGAACTGTGTAAGTATGTGTGCGCGCGTGTAAGCCACTGTGAGTGTGTTTCTGCTGGTTTGCACACGGCTCCACCCTGAGGAAACAGAAAGGAAAAAGGAAGCAACAGATGTAGTAGGAAGTTAGCAGGGAATACTGCTGGAGCTAGCAGGTGAAAACAATTAGATGCAGGCAATTACACAGGCAGAATACTAGGCCAGCCCAGCACTTAAAACTCTGCAAACAGCAGTGCAGAATATTTCTCTCAAGAGACACTGCAAGACAGGAGTTAAGTTATCAGAAGTGAAAACTGAAAAAGCTGAACTCAGAGCAGAAATGTTAGGGGCTGCCATAGCTGTCATAATGAGACATAGGCGACTTGCTGAGGGTGGTGACAATGCAGATGGTGCCAGACAACCCACAGTGAGGAGATGGAGAAGAGTGTACAGGCCCAGGGTCACCTACCACGGGTTACATGAGCTGGAGATAGTAGAGCTATAGAGTGGACAGAGACCTCCTGCAGCAAATAGTGGAGCTGTGCAGGCCACGCCTCACACACAGAACCAACAGGGGAACCCATCCCAGTGGAAACCAAGGTATGTGTTGGCCTAAGAATACTAGCAACAGGTACCTTCCAGAGACCAACTGGCGATATGATGGGGATATCACAGGCATCAGCTTCCAGGGTACTGCACCAGTTCCTGGATGCCATGTCAGCACATGTCGGTGATCATGTATACTTCCCCAATGCCTGTGAGGTATTGGCCAGCAACATGCGTCTCTTCCAGCAAACAGCGGAATACCCTGAGGTAGTGGGTGCAATAGACTGCACGCACATACGCATCAAAGCACCAGCTGGTGAGCGGGGTAGGGCATACATCAACCGCAAGGGCTTCCCCTCCATCAACTGCCAGGTCGTGTGTGATGCCCAGGGCATAATAATGAATGTGTGTGCTGGCTGTCCTGGGAGCTACCACGATTCCCACATCTGGCATTTGACGCAGCTGTACCAGACATTTGCCAATGGGGACATCCCGCGGACACCTAGTGGGGGATGCAGGGTATGCACTGGAGCCGTGGCTGATGACACCCATCAGAAACGCACACACACCTGAACAGGAACGCCATAATGAGGCACACGCACAAACACGTAATGTAATAGAGCATGTGTTTGGGCTGCTCAAGTCACGGTTCCGTTGTCTGGACACATCTGGTGGAGCCTTGCAGTACACACCAACTACATGTACCCAAATTGTCATGGTATGTGCTATGCTACATAATATGATCTTGCGAAAACAGCTGCAGCAGGACCAGCATAGGGCTGGGCCAAACAGCCCCCCACCATTGCCAAGGCCACCACAGGCACAGCGTGACTCGGAGGAGGAACAACCTGAGCCTGCCCCAGTAGGCAGAAGGAGGTGTGCCCAGTATGCCCTGGCCTTGGCAAAGAGGCAACGCATAGCACATACATTGGCTCAGTAGGAACCTTGGGAATGATACCCTCTCTGACTCACTCATATAGTAACAGGGATGCCTAACGTGACACAACCTGCTCTCAAACATGTACAGGGAAGTGTAATATGCATCTGACAGAGGCAGCCCTGCAGCACCACCTGAGGCATGAATGCTATGTGTTAAGTAATGTAACACCAAGTACCATATGCACACCTGAGGACCCTGACTAACATCCTACCCTCAACAAGCAGCATGCCACAACATGACAACGAGATGATCAAGTGCAACAATTGACTGAAGTATCGCAGTTACTCAAAGGGGACCCAATGTGTGCCAGTCTGGGATGACATGCTGAGCATGACATGATGCCCCACCTGCTAGGACTGGCGTGCACCTATCAGTGCAGGCCGTATGGATACTAGCAAAGGCTGTTGTCACGCACAGTGTGCCCTGAATAGGTAAGGCTCAAAACACAAACCTATCTCCATAGGTACCAGAAGGGATAAGAATAAGATAAGGGATAAGTTGAAACAGCAAGATGCATGCAGTCTAAGCTCATCCAGTATGGAGAATGTTGATAACTGTGCTGTAACAGAAAACTGAGGCAAGGCTCACAACAGCACCCTAACACTACCAGGTTACACCTCATACTGTGCTGTACAGCCTCAAAACTTGGAACAAGCTACAAAAGGAGGGTGAATAGCAAGAATAGTCAAGGATAACCACACCCCCATGTTGGTACCACCACAAAAAGCAGCATGGACCAGCCATGCCCCAGTAACAGTGGCTAAAACTGCCCCCCAGTTTATAGCCCGCTACAGACTACTGGCCCAACACCAGGAACTGCATCCGGCCTATGCTGGAATACATGAATATATCAAGTCCTCCAAACCACATTATATTGGGTGACTGCAAATACCCAGACATATAGACTGGGAGCAGTATACCAGCTGCAACAGTGTAGGACAAAAGTTCATCGAATCCACAAACCAAAAGGCCCAGGAACAGCATACCACCCCCACAAGAGGGGTAAGCATACTGGATGTGATAATCAGCAACATGGGTACGGGATGTCAAGATGAAAAGTGTATTGCTCACTGGTAAAACCAGACCATATAGTAATCACACTGGATATACAAATCCTGACCACAGACCCTGGCCGGAAAACCACAGTGGAAAACATGTGCTAAGCAATATTTGCACACCTCCAAACTGATGTGGAATCCATTAAAGGTCCCGTGCAGGTGCAAAATATGGGCCACACCTCAGAACCTGTAATACAGCCATTCCATGAACACTGCCAGGAATGCTTGGATTATGCAGTCCTAAATTAAAACAAGACACAGTGCCTAAATCTGGCATGATGGACACCAGCCATAACCAAAACATGCAAGAGAATAAGGAAGCTACTACATGATAGAGCAAACATGAACAATGAAGTAATTACTGATCAGTAGTATGGCAATAAAATCTGTCCACACATGCAATACACTAAGGCCAGCCACAACAAGTGGAATCTGTGAATCCTGAGGCAATGTTACACCTGTCCCAAGTACACAGACAACCCCCAACTCCACCCAAGAAATACAAATATATGTGAGAGATGCAACCATCCATCCAAACTGGAGGCTGAGCTCCCTCAACTCAGTACTCCCAAAACAAGTCAGTAGGAGAAGGTAACCACACACACCACAAACACATACCCACATAGACCTATCACAACTGCAAACCAAACACATAAACACAGAAATACATTCCCGGAGGCAGAAATCACAAACACAGCACACCAACAGAGGCCTCTAAAGCAGACACCCAATGAAACAGCCTCCAAACATAGCACATGCAACACATAGCACACAAAGCTGGTGTGCCAAACAGTCACAGGCCAGAAGGAGAAACAACATGCCTGATACAGTTGTAATAGGTGACTCCATAGTCAGACACACTGCTGTGCCCCACATCAGACTGAACAAGGGAAAGGGTACAGTAAGCTGCCTGTAGGCTGCCACAATATGCCACATAACAGAAATATGTAGGTCACTCCAAAGCATGTAGAAATATGATGCAGTCATAGTCCATGCTGGTGTGAATGACCTGAGATGTACTGCCCTAGACTACATGTAAAGAGACACAGATGAGCTATCCGATTATGTAGTCCAGGCCGGTATGACACTCACCGTTCGCAGCATCCTACCCTTACCAAGAATAATGCCACAGTACAAACATGGAATGATCAGTCATAGCAAGTAGCACACTTACTGGTGTCATTCCAAAGGGATCCAATGTCTGTCTGCTTGGGATGTCATGCTTGACAAGCCACGCAGCTGTCCTTGGGATGGCCTGCACCTGTTACCCCTGGGCATCTGAATATTGGATAAGGCCTTTGCCACCTCCATAGAGCCTTTTGTAGGCAAGGCTGAAAAGACTGACCCACCACCCTAGAAAACATAAGTGGGAAGAAACATAAGGGAAATGCTGACCAATGCCAGATGTGTACACCCCAATATGCATGCTCCCGAGGCCATCCCCAGAATAGAGAACATCGATGTCTGTGCAGTGACAGAAACCTGCTGCAAGGCTCCTGACAGCACACCAGCACTACCAGGTTATACCACGTACCATGTGTCATGGCCCCAAAACCTGGAACAAAACATAAAAGGAGGGTGAGTATCCATAGGCAGCACAGACACCCATACGTCCAGGTAACTGACAATGCACAAGGCAGTGGAGTTCACCCATGTGCAACTAACTGTAGGCAAGACTGCTGCGCAGTCTGTAGCATGCTACAGACTGCACTCTCACACACAATAACCCCCCCAACCGTCCTGAAGACAGTGGACAGTATGAATGTCCCACCAAATACCAAACAAGGTACCACGAATTACCACATAGGTGGTAAACCATTATTTATGGAAGGAGTAACCAGGGACCTAGGGACACAAGTGGACAGTAACCTGTTATGTGACACCCACATTGCCAATGTAGCTAGGAAGACTGTCTACATTTGACACCGTATCAGGAAAGGAGTCACATCTACGGCAACAGAGGTCACTGTGCCCCTATACTTTTCTCTAATCACACCCATAATCTAGTACAATGCCTCATATGGGATCTACCTTACCTGACACCTGCAGCAGTTAGAAAGACCTCAAAGGTACCTCACCAAGAGGATAAATTGTCTCAAATATATGTCATATGCTGCCTGGCTGTAGACACCCAGCTGAATCCAGTCACATACTGCCCACACAGAGGCATTGCATGCCTGTTGTAGGAGGCCATGCCCAACACAGGAGTAATGGACATGCTCCACCCCAGAAAACACATATCCATTGGAGCTGCGAGAGTGAGAGATGTCAACCTCAACAAATAATGAAATAGGATGTGCTGGTGGGACAGATACATAATCCAGAGGCTCCCCACACCCTGGACCAGAATCCCACTCCATGTTAGGCAGAGCCCCTCACTGACACTGTTCAACAGGAATCTTGCCAAGTGGATGGATGATTGTAGAGTTACAGTGGGGGTCTTCACTGTGTCATGTCCAGACAGAGGCACAGCAAAGCAAATCATAAATGGCCATAATATCCACATAGCAAGGGGTCTCAAAAGCCACACACACTCTGGCTAGGCTAACAAATGCCCAGGGTGGATAGCCTAGTATGAACCTATGAACCTATGTAGATACAAATTGTACAGGACACTAAGGATAATCCCAAGGCTTACACAACTGATGGTAGGAGCCATGTTGGGAATTCACAGATATGCCCTGAATCACACAAATACCACAAACACACACACATATTGCCAACATACATCCTAAAAGGTGCAGTGCAAAACCCCCCACCCCACGAATGCAGAATATCTATCCCAGCAGACTGCTGGCCCCCTGACATTGCAGATGCTGAGGTAACAGACAACATCTCCAAAGCAAAACACACAGCAGCAATAGTATGAGATGGTGTCCTGGGCTTAGTGCAACATGGACTCTAAGATGAATGGAATGCCAAACCACACTACTGCTCAATGTCAGCCTTACCACAGAATATGTACCCAAAGAGCAGTGTACAACAACAGTGGTCCTTCTCAACAAAGGTGTTGCCTGAATGGATACTGAACAGTACTACCCCAGAATCCTGAGAAGCTCAGTTTGCACAGCTATGGAAAGGATCAGCATGTACCACAGACATAAGGATGTTGGGGACCTACTGACACCGGACCCAACCCAGTGTGGCCTTCTCAAGTGCAGAACCTGCCCCTAACCATGTTTGACTCAATTGAAACAGTCATTAAGGTCATTGATGAGGGCAATGTGCTCCACACAGTGTATCTGGACCTTGCAAAGGCTTCTATACAATACCCTACAAGTTCAGTATAGATAGGCTCACCAGCTTAAATATAAACCCACATGTCAGTAGAGGGGTTGCAAACCAGACCAAGGACAGAACAGACATGGTCAGACATGCTTCAGCCATGTCAGACTACAAACCAGATATAACTGGCATCCCACAAGGCTTTGTCCTGGTATCTCCCTCGTCTGGTATATATGTCCCATAGGTACAGGCAAACATGGAAGGACTGTGTCCTAACATTTTTGCAGAGGACTACAAACTGCTCACCACATATGATCCACCAGCTGACACATGCATCCCACAAAAGGGCCACATAGAAACAGACAACTGGTGCCATAGCCATGTCAGCAAGCTAAGTGCAGAAACATGTATAATCAACCCCCGTGGATATACAGTAAGTGCCCACCAATTACCACATAGGTGTTAACCCATTATGTAGTTAACATGTAATGAGAGACCTGGGGACACAGGGTGATAGATATCCTGCATTGGACAAACATGTGCTGTAGTGTTTACAGAAACATACCATATACCCACCTAATCATGAAGGCTGTCAGACCTACGTAAGGGGAGGTCATTGTGGCTCTGCAGTCATCCTGCATCAGTGGTACAATCGACTACAATAGCCCCTGTGGGATGTACCTCAGCAGACACCTCCATCAACTTTAAAGTCCCCAACAGTACCTCATCAGGAGTATCAAACAGCCTGCACAGATGCCATGTGTTGCCTGTGTTGCTGGCATCAATAAACATGCTGCACCTTGTACAATCTGAATGGCAGTGAGCTATGCACATGAGAGACCTGAACCCCAGCACTGACTTACATAGGACAAGCTGTACTGTGTGATCCATAACACAGAAGCCACTCCCACCCATGAGTGAACCCTCAGCACAGGCTACCCATAGAGTCACTTATCAATCTTCCTCAATAGGAATCCTGATGGGTGGACGGGAGATGGTAGGTTTATCCTGGGTATCACTGTCATGTCACAGGTAGACAGAGGCACAGTATACTAACCATGACATATGTCATGGCAAACTCCTCTTACAATGTGTGTTGAAGGACAAACACACTCTCCAACTTGCATTAGACATGGACTAGGGCACATCGCTAGTGTTTGCAATTGTACACCTATGTTGTGGAATACACTAACAATGTTGGACAAGCCTGGTGTAAATAGTTCATATCTGAACAGAATGCAACATGGTCAGATGTACACAACTGGCCCCAACCAGGCTGTTGTGCCCACTATCGAAATGTAAAGAAGTGATAGCAGTAAAGCCCAGGATACTGTCCACCACAGTCAAAGTACTACCAGTACACTATACAGTACTACAGTGTTAGGTCAGTGTGAAAGGATGTTGACAACTGTATGCAAAGTATCCCATGCAAACACTGCAGGCACAGTATAATCCTGTTGTGTTCACACACAAAGCAGTTGTACAGTAACTACACAACATGACACACAACCCACAACCATAAACGGGTGATAGTTGTTGAAGTTCACACACATCCACAAATGTGGTGGGCTGCAGAGTCCAACATATGGAATGCTCACACTGGGCATGCTCACACACTTTGACAACATGCCATGGGAAGGCTGAACTGGGCATGCTCACACACTTAGGCCAAATCTCGGTTTAGCAGTTGGACACACATATCTGGTATTGTTATGTGTTATGCCAGGAACCAACCACATTACAGCAGTCTGCCCAGTGCACACAGTTAAATGACTACAGAGACATACGTGATATAGTGGATCCCTCCCATATGCAAACATCTTCCACAGATGCAGAAGTTGTTCATACAAACAGGGAATGCTATGGCAATAAAGATATGCAAACAGTCTATCAGCAACAACTAATGTGCATTTGACAATTAAACATAATGGTGTAGAGGTCAACACTAGGCTGTTTGCCCTAGGGAATGACAGCTTAGCCATAGTGTGCTTGGTGTCTGCCTCCCCACAGGATGCACATTCCCCTTTCTAAACACAGATGATGTCAGCACCCTATAAGTACAGCAGGAGAAAAGAAACTTCTCAGTAATCCGAATAGCGCGCTCTGCTAATGCATCCATCTCAAGTGTCATAACATAGTTAGGTAGGGATTTCAAATCCTGCCAATGCTCAGTGTGTGAGTGGGGTTGGTGTGTATGTAAGTCTGTGTGAGGGAAATGTCCCTTTTGGCAAATAGGAAAAGACACTACAGGATGCACATTCCCTTTCTAAACACCGATGATGTCAGCACCCTATAAGTACAGCAGGAGAAAAGAAACCTTCCAGTAATGCGAATAGCGCGCTCTGCTAATGCGTCCGTCTCAAGTGTCTTAACATAGTTAAGTAGGGGTTTGAATCCTGCAAGTGTGTTTGTCTGAGGGGGGTTTGTGTGTGTGAGGGAAATGTCCCTTTTGGCAAATAGGATAAGACACTACAGGATGCACATTCCCTTTCTAAACACCGATGATGTCAGCACCCTATAAGTACAGCAGGAGAAAAGAAACCTCCCAGTAATGCGAATAGCGCGCTCTGCTAATGTGGTCGTCTCAAGTGTCATAGCATAATTGGGTAGGGGCTTGAATCCTGCAAATGGCAAGTGTGTTTGTTTGTCTGAGGGGGGTTTGTGTGTGTGAGGAAAATGCCCCTTTTGGCAAATAGGATAAGACACTACAGGATGCACATTCCCTTTCTAAACACCGATGATGTCAGCACCCTATAAGTACAGCAGGAGAAAAAAAAAAACCCAGTAATGCTAATAGCGCACTCCGCTAATGCATCCGTCTCAAGTGTCATAACATAGTTAGGTAGGGGTTTAAATCCTGCGAATGGCAAGTGTGTGTGTTTGACTGAGGGGGGTTTGTGTGTGTGAGGGAAATGTCCCTTTTGGCAAATAGGATAAGACACTACAGGATGCACATTCCCTTTCTAAACACCGATGATGTCAGCACCCTATAAGTACAGCAGGAGAAAAGAAACCTCCTAGTAATGCAAATAGCACGCTCTGCTAATGCGTCCATCTCAAGTGTCATAACATAGTTAGGTAGAGGTTTGAATTCGGCGAATAGCAAGTGTGTGTGTTTGTCTGAGGGGGGTTAGTGTGTGAGAGAAATGTCCCTTTTGGCAACTAGGTGAACAGACTACAGGATGCCCATTCCCTTTTCTAAACACTGATGATGTCAGCACTCTATAAGTATAGCAGGGGAAGAAAAACCCCCCCAGTAATGCAAATAGCGTGCTCTGCTAATGCGTCCGTCTCAAGTGTCATAACAGTCAGATAGGGGTTTGAATCCTGCAATTGGCAAGTGTGTGTTTTTGGCTGAGGGGGGTTAGTGTGTGTGAGGACAATGTCCCTTTTGGCAACTAGGTGAACAGACTACAGGATGCACATTCCCCTTCTAAACACTGTTCAGCAGACGGCCATGTCTCTGGCACAAGTTGTCTGTTGCTATGATGCCCCTTTGGAAGATGCTTGTGTCAGCTGGAGAGTCGATTATGGTGGCCAGTTTGCAGTCATCTGCATATTTGGACAGCCACAGTCCATCCGTGTTGGCCTGTACCTCCAATAAATATATACCAAACAAGAGGGTCCCAGGACTGAGCCTTGTGGGACACAACCCGTAACTGTTATGGGGTCTGGCATGGCTCCAGCAATGCTAACCATGTGGGTTCTGTTCTTGAGCCACTGTGCAATCCATCTAGTGACATAGGGGCTTATATTTAAGCTGGTGAGCTTCCCTAGAATGCCCAAGTGGGGTATTGTTGCGAAGGCGTTTGCAAGGTCCAGGTAGGCTGTGTGAACCACCTTCCCCTCGGCAATGGCCTTGGTGACTGTATCAAAGAAATCAACCGGGTTACACACGGTAGTGCTGGTGTGCTCTCAGTAGCCCTGAACCAGGCATCTGTTACTGCACAGATATCGATGTTTTCCATGCCAAGGAGTGTTTTGGGTGCATGCATCTGGAGGTTTAGACATCTGGCGTTGGGTAGCATTGCTCTTAGTGTCTTATCCCTTGTGATACCTATGAAGGTGGGTTTGTCATTTGAGCCCTGCCTAACATAGGCACTATGGGGGTAGCAAGAGCCTTTGCCAATATCTGAAAGGCCAGGGGTGACAGGTGCAGGCTGTCCCTAGCAAAGCAGGTAGTTCAACAGAAGATGAATGTGTGAAGGTGTAGTGCCTGTGATTAGTTAGCAGTAGCATATATGACTGCTCACGTGGACACATGCCAGGCAGGTCATATGCACTGTGTCACAGGCAATGTACATGTGAACAGGACAAACAGTGACAACCTGTCAAGTGGGACATGGCCATACATATAGTAGGCTATGCAGATGGCACTAGGAGTCCACAGAAGCTCTATAACTATGCATTGCAGGTGTGATCAGTATTCCAGGGTAATTGCAAGCAAACATGCATGCAAACAAAGATACAGTAAACAGGGCTCCATGTAGTCCATTGTACAACAAACAAGCTGTACCAGTTCCAGTAGGTAACACTGCAAATATGCAGGCACTATGCACATGTACATGGAAATACACGGGTCAGATGGCTAGGGTCCAGTCTCAGTGCACACAAGTGTACAGAACATGCATGTACTGTCAGGATGTGCAATAACTGGATAGAAACCCATGTGCTCATACCTGCAGTAATACACATGTCAAATAACAGACACTGAGCCTTCACTCAGTGGTTCCATACTTAGTAGGATGTATGCTCCTGGCCTGCCACCACAGTATCCCTGACATATATGGGGACTCTCCCTCCTGTGACAGTTAGTTATGTGTGTTGGGGCTGTCTAGCATGGTATGAGATGTGAGCATGCAGTGCTAGGGTGCTCCTGTGTGTCCTGTACCAGTCGTGTAGTACTGCACACATATCAACATCCTCAAACATCTGCATTGCAGAGTCTAGTGTGGGCAACATGCCACTTGTAATTTACATGTCCATCATTGTGTATTACTACATTCATTACCCTATCCCCTGTGCTACCTATGTATGTAGCCTTCTGTTGACATCATTACCACCAGTATGCCAACATGTGCAGATGATACACTATGGTACTTACCATGGGTGTAGACAACAGGACATGACAATCACACACTTACTGCATCAGGCATGCTGTGATATACCCACAATTAATTCAGCACACAGTACTGTTAACAACATGATACTATTACTACACATCTATGTGGTCACCCTGTGCATCAGCAACATGTTAACCTGTACCTGCACAGTTGTTACAGATTGCAGGAGGTGGCACAGTTTCATCATATGCACAGGGTGTGAACTTGGTATGCCTGAGTCAGCCACCCATACCACCAATTGACATGTATGTGTATGTGTGTTGGTGAGGGACAGCAGTAGAAGGTGGGGCAATGTTGATGCAGTGTGTGTGCGTATGCGGTAGCCCTAGGTGTTGTCAATTTGCATGTGTGTATGGATGCACACAGTTCCACCTCATGGCTGCCATATACTGGTGTTTGTGGACAGCCACAGACTGTACCTGCCAGGTCATACAGATCAGTGTCTCTGGCCACGGACACGGTACCTGTGCCTTGCAGGGGTGCTATGGACTGTATCCGGTACCAACCCAGACTGGGTACTGTCATCAGAAGCAGGTGTTCATTGACTGGACACAGATCCCTGTCGGGCCTGGCCAGAGCCATGTGCACGTGGTCTCCTGGGGCGGTCTGATGACAGCACAGACCCAGCATTGCTGGGGCTGCTGCTGGCACTACGGGGTGGCCGCGGCCCTGTTGTCGTCCGCGCCAACTGCCAGCTGCTGCTGTTGCTGGCATACAGCCACGTCGACGCCTCAACCGCCCACCATCACCCTGGCTCATGGACATGTAGTTGTGGATCCGGTCTAATATGTCCCCACAACGTCTGTCTATGACATCGGTGAAATCACGGATGGCAGCCGCAATGTCACGCATACTGTCAGTCATGGCTGTGCGACATGCTGCCAGCTCCCTCAGACCCTGTCTGGTGTACCGTTCCATACGTGACTGTGCCTGCATGACATAGCTGAGGTTGTAAGACCTCTGTGGGCACGTCTGACAGGGGCAGTACGCCCATGGATGCTCCCACGAGAACCCCTGGACATCTGTCTGTATGGTACCATCTCTGGGCCATGCCCATGGCTGCTGTGTGGGGAGGCATGTGCCACAGATACCACATTACCCTGGTCAATGCCCACTGTATGCTGTCCATCACCTAGGGACAGTGGTGACAAGGGGTGTATTGGCAGGATAACTGTGCGCATTGATGGGGTCGACAGCTGTGTACTGTCAATCGGCTGACCAATGGCGGACCCTGGCATACCTTCCTGTGCCATTACACCGATGTCATCATTATCAGTACCCACGGCACCTGACTCAGGTTCCCTGCTACATGACACCAGAGCAGCAACAGAACCTGTGGGAAGGAAACAGGAAACACAGTTTACAATGTCTACACATTACCAGCGATGCACACATGCACAGGTGCACACATGCTCACCTGCACACATGCACAGGTGCATACATGCACACATGCACACCTGCACACATGCACACATGCACACGTGCACATGCACACATGCACAGGTGCACACCTGCACACGTGCACACCTGAACAGGTGCACACATGCACACATGCACACCTGCACAGGTGCACACATGCACACGTGCACACGTGCACACATGCACACATGCACACAGTTTCACACAATTCTACAGTACTCAGTATGCGTGATATCAACACACAGACACAGACACACCTACATGCATACAAAGGGCACTACTAAGTGAGCTTAGTACTATTACTATCAACACTATTACAGGAATTGTTAATACACACTCACCAGCATGGATAGGCTGCATTGCAGTTATACCAGAGGGTCCTGCAGACATGAAGAAAATAATGTCAGTGGGCACAACTGTGCCATTGTTACTGAGTATGATACAGGTCAGGAGTACAACAGTCACCTTTCACAGGTCAGCAGCTAATATTGAGGATATCACACTTGCACATTAAATACTATGGTGACAGCTACAAACCAAGGACACACCTCACACATGCATTAACTACCAGTGTACACAACAGTCAACTATACATATGACATATTACCTGCACGTTCACTGTCTTGCTGCTGTGTGGCTCCAGCCTCCATCATGATGCATGTCTGCTGCTGTTGTTGTTGCTGGTGAACTGGAGCCACTACACTCAGGAGTAGTCCCTCCAGTCTGGTGAGTGGGGGATGTGTAGCCACCCCACCACCTGTGGCGACCTGTTGCCTGTGGATATCTGCACGCTGACGGACATGTCTGATTAAATCACTGCAGTGATGTCGTACCTGCTCATATGTCCTATTATGCGTGCCTATATCATTTACCCGACGGACAAGGTCTTGCCACAGTGCAGCCCTCTCCTGCTGATTCTGGCTGGTGCGGGAAAAGAGTATTGCATAGTCCCGCACCAGGCTCTGGTGTATCTCCTCATCCTTAGCTGTGGAGTAGGTGGGGTTCCGCGGGTGGGCCATGTACCTGAGAAAGAAAATAACCTGGTATCAGCAATATATGTCAGCAGACTTTGGCACACATACACTACACATGCTACTCGACTGTTATGATACAACATATCTCACATATGTAGCATCTGTCTGTCTATTGGTGGATACACATGTAGATGGCCAGGTATCAGTGCTCGGCCAGCAACTGTGCAACAGTACCTGGCAGACTCCATACGACATACTACCAAACACCAGCAGTCAGAACACCGATTCAGGTCAGAAGCACCTCCTCACTCTGGGGGTTTGTATCTCGGTACTGTATGGCCTACATCAGCAACTACTGTGGGCTGACCACACACTGATTGCCCCGGATATACATATCCCATCTCCACCACCAGCACAGATGACTATAGTGCATAACATTACAGATACAAACTTTACACTTTGTAACAGTGATATGGTATCCTTACAGCCCACTGGGCCAGTGGCAGATACAACCCACAATGCTGACCCCTACACAATTGCTTTCTACAGACATCTCCAAGAATGCATGGAACATGCAATCCCATATATGACCAAGACACTCTCCACAAAGGGACAGCATCCTGTCTGGTGGACCCCAGCCATAGACAGATTGTATTACAGAAGATGGAAGCTACTGCAAGACAGAACATCATTCACTGAAGGGAGGGCATGTCTGAGCAGCACTGGTAAGGATCTATTTCCCATCATACTGACTACATGGGCAACGTTGAGAGGGAAATCAAGAGTGACACTACAGATGACCAGGAGGCCTTCTTCAGTTATGTTAGCAACCTGGTCAGGAGCCATCCTCTATGCCCATAGGTAGTACACAACACATATTTCACTGACACCACAGATATCGACAACATTGTGGTGGACAGGTTCAGTGCAGGTGTCACCCGCCCTCTCCCCTGTAATAAGGCATAGTTATCCCAGCTGACTGTAACCTCCCCATCATCACAGATGTCCAGGTGAGAGACACCCGCAGGACAGCAGAATACACAACATGGATGGGACCTGATGGTATCCCCAGTTGCATGCTACATAACCTCTGACAGGAGCTAAACACACATATAGAAGTGCTATGTAACACTAGCCTGACTACAGGATATGTACCTGTACACTGGCGCACAGCAGCAGTGGTTCCACTCCATGAAGGAGGCACCTCACCATACCAATACAATACAACACAATACATTACATTACAATACAATACTATACAATATGCTATTGCCCTGTGTCTACAGCAGCGTACTGTTCTGCTACCCTGACCATTGTGACACATGTGGTGTGATGGTACCTGCTGCCGTCACACAGTTACACAGGGTGACTCATATGGCATATTACCTATCTGACTAACATTCAGCAGGGGTATGTGTGACATGTACTCATGGGGAGTCTCGCTTCTTAACACTGTGTGGTTTATTGCAGGGTGTGTCTTATCTGTGAGTAGGAACTCTTACCTCCACATGTGCACACTATTGCAGTGGCACGGACGACACACAGCAGACATTTAGGTTGTGGATGGTGGGAGGTGTTACTATGGTTGTTGGACATCTGTCATGGGTGTGATCTCCATATGTAAATCTGGGAGTGGTAACCTCTATGTGGGTAGCATATGTGTACTCTGTGGTGTTGTCAGTCACTGTGCATTGGTAATGTGTTTGAGTGCATTGTCACAGTGTTGTACATGTCACTGTGTCCTTCTCCATATCTGTTGCTGTCATGTGAGGTCCATACCATGGCATCCATTATGTGGTGTGGGGGGTACACCGACCTACATGTCCATACCTGACTCACCATGTCTGCGGACACATACCATGTGCAGGTATTCCAGGGATAGTGTGCCACTGTGACTATCATTGGGGCCACTATTGTACACATTTCTGACCCTGCTCACCCCTGACACATGCAGTGGTGGGCAGCCAATCACATATCTGGTGGTTACTGGTGTTGGTGATCTGGAATGTGGTATGATACTCGGTTTTGACACTGGTGTTCACTCCATGCCTTTGTCACCAGGCACCTGTTGCAATACATCTGTACACATGTGCCTCACTCAGACTTTATATACATCTCTCTCTCTCTCTCTCTATGTATATATATATATATGTATATATATATATATATATATCTATATATATATATGTATATATATCTATATATCTATATGTATATATATCTATATATCTATATGTATATATATCTATATATCTATATGTATATATATATATATATATATATATATATATATATATATATTGATGTACATATATTGCTATAGATGTGGGGGGGCACAGAGGGGGTGTGAGTGACAGAGGGGTGGGACAGGCTGTGTTGCAGGTCATCATATACAATCATACCTGTAGGTAGTCAGATCAGTCTGTCTATGTATATGTATCTACATATATCTATATCTGCATGTGTGCATTACATAGATATGTTGGTACAATATTCTATCGACATCTGTCTATGTATTCCTACATCTCTCTCTCTATGTATACATATATGCATATCATATATATATATATATATATATATATATATATATATATATATATATATATATATATATATATACACATACATATGTTGACATACATACATATCCATATGTTGGACAGGTATATCAACATATTTGTCTACCATACTGTATACACACACTAACATACTGCTAAACATACATAGCTGTGTAACCTAATTTGTACATGGCACTACAACCTACAATCAAACAACATTGATATGTGCACATAGATGCTCTCACATACAAATGTATGTACAGCCTTCACTGATAGTTGCTGTATGTCTCCTGCCCTTTACACATCTTCATATACATATGGATACAGACCAATGACACATATGGAGGGTTCACAGTATGTACACCTTTATAGTATTACTTTACATTACCTGTGTTTGTCACAGCTGCTTCTGCTGCTGTCTGGTTCTCTGTCCTGCTGCTCCACTTCCCAGTTGTCAGCTTTCAGGTAGCTGTTGCTGAACAATTCGTTTCTGTCTGCTTAATTGCAGTTTTCTCTGTCTCTCTCTCTCTCTCTGTCTCTGTCTGTCTCTCACGTCCTTCTCAGGGTGCAATGAAAGTATTGCATGCATGGACATGGAGTACAGCATACTTTTGTAGGTATCTGCATATGCCCATGTGATGGCCTCTGCACCAATTGTTAGCCAGCATTTGCTAACTGCATGCAGCCAGTTGGGTACTGATTGCAGTTCTCACTGTGATTCCAGAACAGTGCTATAAAAAGTTGTGTGAGATAGGCGTAGCCCTTTCAGATGTTAAGGGCAGGGACCATGCTGTTATGCTGTGGACAATGTTCTGTGAGTGTAAAGGTTGGTATCTCTCTCATATTTCCAGGTGTGTTGTAGATTAACATTCCTCCATTCATTTCTCCAGTTTCCTGTACTAACTGTGTATGTACACTGACAACTACAACTACTACTATTGTTAATGTGTGTGTGTGTGTGTGTGTGTGCTTTCCTTTCACTTTTGCTTGCACTCTGTTGCTAAGGCTTCAATAGTTGCCCTTTACAGTCACTACTTGTATGCCTACTAGGTGTCTTGACTGTAGTGTGCTGCTGTAGCTTTCCTATTTTCCATGTACATTCACACCTTGGAATGCTTGCTATATCTGCTAGGGTGTTACAGCATGCAGTGTGGTCTGGCCATGGTGTGGGCCTTGACATCTATTAGGGTATTTGAGTATGCTGCTGAGCAGGCCCCAGAGACTTTCAGGTTCATCAGTTATGTGCCTCATGGAATGGTACATATCAGTGGGGTACAGCCATTAAAATGTCTGGTATGCTGCAGTTGTGACTGTGGGTTAGCATGAGCATATGTATTACTACACTTTTCTGCCATGCGAGTGGTGAATACTTTCCGGACTCCATAGTTACCATTGCATGTGTTACACCTTTCTGCCTACTGTTTGTACATTTCACATGGGGTCTGTGGGGCATCCCTGTAAGACATTCACTGTTGCTATGTCTAGGTTCTTAACTATTCAAATATGGTGGTGTTGGACCCGTCATGTGTACAGATATTTGCAGGCTGTCCACATTTCTGCCTCATAATGTGGTCAATATCTCATGCACACCTTTATCTGGCAAGTCAGTCTGGGCTCAAGTCAGAATATGGTGACAAACATTCAAGTTCCAGACTGCATACCCTTCCAAACATCCCACAAGGTGTAGACCCTGTTACTTTCTGAACTGCCTGCGTTTGTTGTAACTTTATTTGTAATGTGTCCCTGGTTTTGGGCCTTTGCTCCACATATTTTATTACTTGGTCCGGATGTGTTCCTGTAAGAGGTTGTGGGGTATGGGCAGTGCTTATCCTGCTGTGAGTATGTGTGTGTCTTGCAAGGTGCTATGGTGACATTATTACCTACTAGCTTCCAACTAGCATGGCTGTTTCTGTTCACACACTACTATTATGGAAATCCACCAGTTTTGTTTGTGATTCTAAATGTCATGCTTTGTGTACTACACATCTATATTCCCTTTACATTCATTCCTACTGTTACATGATATATTTACTTTAGCACAATGTTGTTGTATAAAAGTCATGGCTTAGTGGTAATTCATGCAGACTATAGTTGCCAAGGTCCTGGGTTTGGGACTCACAGTGGGATTTTATTTTTCTTTTGAACTGAGTACAGGACCTGTCAATCAAAGTGCCTAAGGCACTTTTAAGCAGTTGCAACCGGGTTAGCGCTGGTTTGCTTGGAGCTCACATGCGCACTGGCGGTTAGCTCACAAGCACAAGCACACCTGATTACAACCACTTAAACGTGCTTACTCTTGCGACACCAGCTATTTTCATGAAAGAAAAGAAAATGGGGAGACAGGAAAGTGGTGAAAAGGGGTCACAAAGAGGGTAAGACAGTAGGGAAACAAGCTTGGGATGTGCAGGAGGGATGTAGGTAAGGCCCATAGCTGCCCATTTCTTCAGCAGCAACAGCTGTGCATATGTATGTAATTTGGTGTGACATTTGAAACCTTCCACCCCTGAGAGAGGTGTCAGGACAACAATAATACTTGTTGTACAGCCAATTGGAATTGATAGGTTCCATGTCCAGTAGACATGTGTGCGGAATGGGCAGCTATGTATGGGCGTAATTTTAGTGGGTACAGAGTGCCCTTTTTTTTTTTCAGGTGAGAGTGGTATGTCAGGTGAAGGTAGTCGGTACAGCTGGGGAGGTAGGTTGGGTAGGTTAACAGACAAGACAAACAAGACGCATACAGGGGCGGTGTATGACACGTGTGGGGGGGTTACACAATTGACGGGATGGAGGTTTGGATATCCAGAGCCCATGAGCCCACAGATGGCAACAGTGGAACTGATATCCCCACCCATAGGCAGTTGCCACTGTTCCTTCACTGCCCAGGACGGGGCTGTGCTGGGGGCTGTGTAGGCGGGGCAATGGGCATGCCCGTTAGTTGCACCACCCATGCCTCGAGCTGGCGTAGGGGCTCGAGGACAGAGTCCCGAATCTCCCTATGCATCACAGTCCGGACGCTACGGAGGGTGAGTGGTGGATCTCCTCTGGCCACACTTGCAGAGGGGGGGTGAGCCCCATCCCCTGCAGCACTTCCACCCGCAGGTGGCACAGGGCCACCGGAGGAGGGTCCGACTCGGCACTAGTGCCAGGTGCACTCGCCAGCTGAGGTGGGAGAGGTGGGTCCGCTGGAACCCGCCTTCCCTGTCGTTCTATGTTTTGCATTATGTCATGACAGTTTGGGTTAGTGACATATAATACCATTCACAATTAGTTGTAACAGCATGCATTAGTATTCCCATTAACCAAACACCCAGATATTCACACCATTGAACAGCGTGCATAACACATGCATAATTTGAACAGTAATACACAGTCCAACAACATGCAGGGTTGATTGATGGCAACAGGCCATCAGGTGTGGATGTATGAACAGGGCGGATGCATCAACAGACATGCAAATATATATGACCCAACAGGACAGACATCCAGCGGTGGTAATTGTGATTGCACATACCATTTTCACGTGGAATGGGTTATAGGTGGTTAGAGGGTGGGGTAAATAAAGTAATATTAACACCTTCGAATACAAATACATATGCTGTACATTTCTAATAGCTACAGTTATATACACACTACTGTTCTAACTACAGTGTCCTATATGTTAACTACTTAACCTTGCAGATGGGACTGTTACAGCAACATCAATCTACATTTTATTGCTGTTCATACACATTCATATCGAGCTTTGTTCAGATACATCATCCTGTTACCTTTGCTTTATATACTTGTAGACAAGTGTGAATGTTTGGCATATCAGACAATCATCCTATCTGCGTATTTCAGACTGGGAGCAACATATCCAGATTTTAGTGTACACATTCCACATGCAGCAAAACTTTGAACAGATTTTGCTGTTTGGTTCTAAGTCTCACATGCATTTAATTCTGTCCTAACTGCAGTATAGTTTATTCAGGGGTTATTACTACTGTATTGCTGTATTCCTGACACTTTCTCACACTCTCTCACTTGCTTTCATGTTACTATTCAGACTGGTACTTCTAGGCTTTATTGACATGTTTTAACAGTAGTTATTACAGTTCTTTCCAGCAGTCTCACTTCTGTCATGTTTCAGTATTTCCACAGGGATATATTTCACACATGTGATTTCATCCTCTTCTGCAGCTGTACTTTACATGCTGCTGCAGGTTGTCTACTATTTTCTTACAGGCAGGGCAGTTTTATTTCAAAATATATGTTGGACAGTGTCATGTTTAGTTTACACTTACAGGCTGGGAACTGTTGTAATCAGGCAATACTTGCATACACTTTCACACTGTTACTTGCAGATTTAATTCCTTCCTGGATACACTGCACTCTTTTGCTGACTGTCATACATTTATATATCTTTACAGTTACTAGTAGTGGATTACTGACCTGCCTGGTGGTGCAACCGCACCAGCCTATCGGCATAGGCTCTGCGGTTCGCAGAACGGACACCTGCAGCTGTAATATAAATGAAGTAATATTGGAATACACATCTCCATAATTTCAGGTAGTTTAACTTTCTACATACATAATTAATTGTTACTTACTCAGTGGTGGGGCGTTGGGTGATTGCCGGGCCTCCTGGATCCAAAGGTTCAGTTGGTCCTGCTTGCGTCTCTTCAGGTCTGCATGGTGGTGATGGACCTGCTCACCTGTCCTTGGAATTCCTGTGGCACTGGTGAGTTCATGAGCCAACTGGTCCCACGCCTCAGCCCTGTATGCTCCCCAGAGGACCTGGCCCTGCATGAGTTGGGCCTCATGGTTGTGGACTACGAGACAGGCCATGTACCTGGACTCCTCAACACCCCACCTCTGTGCTCGAAAGCGACTACCCTCTCCTACACCTGACATTCTTCCTGCACGTCTGTTCTACAACTGTTTATGCTGTGTATTCCCGCCTATGGGGCTTATATAGTCCGTTTTTCCCGCACATATCTGTGATTGGCCATTTTGGAATTGTATCAACTTCAGTAAACCTGCATTGTCATGCTGTAGTTTGTATTCATTCCTATATATGAGCTATTATTGCATTTCTAGGTACTGCTGTCATGGTTTAGTGGTTCTGTACATTGACTATGGTGTATAGTATCCTGGGTTCAAACCTGGCCACTGCTTTTTATTTTTCATGACTGTCTAGACATGTTGAGGGGTGTGTCTGTGTAAAGGCAGTTTTGATACGGCTTGCTCAACGTTGCCCGTCGGTTAGCTTGTTTGCGCGGTGCGCAGCTCCGCGCAAATGGGGTACACTGGTTTAAGCCTCATTTGGCTATCGGCACGCATATTCTGCTCAGCTCAGTTAGGGGCACATATATTTAGCATGGTAAACCACTTATTTTGCACCAGTTAAACCAATGCTTATCTACGGGCACATACACTCACTCTGTTGTACTGTAGCTCAGCTATGGGCACATCTGGCAGTTTATATTCATTTCTTAGCTCATATTTATTCAATATAAATGGGATATTTCATTGCATTTTACATATATTCTGGTTTTATGTGTACATATGTGTCAGGGACTTGTTTCCTGCTTATTTTGCAAAAAAAAAAAATTTGTGTTGTGGGGGTTCGAACCATGAATGCCTGCTCTGCAGCCGGCATCTCTACCGCTACGCTATTGCTTCCTGACTTATTTTGCATATTTAGTTCTTATATGCTTTCCCATTGACTGCTAACTGTAGCTGCGCTTACGGGCACACCAGCATAAGCGCACTCACGGTTAAACATCTTTACAATTTAAAAAAAATAGGACATGTTCATTTAGATTGTTTTATGTTTAATAGTCTGTAGGGGCATGTGTTGTGTTGTGTTTATTCACATTTCCGTGGACTCTGTTGTGGGTGTCTACTTTGGGCACTTTTACACTTCTGGGGGCGTGTCCGCTTGCAGGACTCAGCCTACGGACACGCCCCCTACTGTCTTACACGGACCATGTTCGACTTAGGTGTGATTCAGCATGCTCTCATGAATATGCAGAGCATGTTGACATCACTCCGTTTAACTGCAGCCTCCGTGTAAGAGTTATAACTCTTACATGGAGGCTTCGTGAATCCTGGGGAGTGTCTAACTACATAAATGTGGCAGTTAAATTTAACTAGTCTGCCAATGGAATGTATACTGTGGAAGTGATTAATAGTAATAAATTACATTAACAGGTTAAAGAATTCTAATCTGTCATTGCCTTATGTCTATTTAGGAAACAATACTGACAGTTGTTATGGCAGCTAACACACCTGTGACAATGTGGAAATATGGAGCAGAATAACTGACACCTGTGCAATCATTCCAATGATATTATTAAGTGATGAAATAAAATATTTTTAAGTGACATACATGTGATCAATGGTAGAAGGTTAATGCTTGCTGTATATATATATATATATATATATATATATATATATATATATATGTAGAAAAATGCTGATCAGGATATAAACAGAATAATGCTCTGATATACATACTACCACTTGTCTAACTATAGCAGATGTGACAAGCGTATATGTACAATAAGTCATGCTAACATGGCCTATGGGAAAATGCACATAAATCAAGGTACAAGGCAAGTGTAGTCCATCCCCTGACAAATAGGTTGTGTTTGTGAATGTCATGATGTATATCAATATGCCTGTGATATATTTCTGTTTATATTACAAATGTATAGGCAACCCAGGGAAGACATGAGCAAAATAAAAGTACATGCCAGCAGTATGCCATTAAGACACCAGCTAATGGGCAAACGTAGCAACTGTCAGGCTTCAATTATTTGTGACTATCTTGCATTTGTGTTTATGTAAGCAGTGATAGGATGTGCTTTTTTCCCAGTGTAAGTGCCATACCACAAATGCTGGCCTGAACGAGTATATTAAGTACATATTTGAATGCAGTATATTGTGATTAATATATATAGCCCCAATGTGAGCTTTATGAACAACACTAATAAGACCTTTATGACAGTAGAGTAACATACAACACACCCATGTGAAACGTTAACATTTATTACTAACTGACCTCTTGTACCTTTACATTGCACATATACCAAATGTACACTGGCCTGTGACAAATGTTATCCGTCACTTGTAGGTCACTAATTCCATTTCATGGATATTGGCAAAGCCAATATTAGAGAGGATAATTGAATTAAATCCTGACCAAGAACAAGAAATGAAAAGAAATATCTCTTGACATTCTAGAGTAAAGTTCTCTTTATTGTACACCTCACATCTACTACATCATTATAAAGGGCATATTTACAAGGCATTTCAACAAAGCATACCATAACTTCAACTAAACAACACAATCACACAGGAAAATGCCAAAACACAGGGTCAGTCACACTTTATGAAGATTTTGTAGCATGCCACACATAAAGAACTGCTATAGAAGTCCTCATGTCCTATAAAGCTCTAGTGTGCACAAAATAATTACAGTAATAATGTTTGTATGAAGACATGCAATACAGAGTATTATTAGCTGGAAAATACGTAATGCATGTGAGCAATCCCTGACATAATCAGCATTTGCATTTTGCCAGACTCAAACACATGCCAGGACAGATCACAGAGAGATGTGTATCAACCATTGATGCCATAGAAACAGACATATTGGTTGTGTCATAAAGAATACCCTTGAAAGGATTATATTAGTCTCATATTGTAATGCATATAAGTTCCCTAACTTGGAGGGCGAGATCTTAAACATGTGTCCGTCTGATTGTGCCATAAGTACTTTCTTTGCCCAAGCCACTCCTATCTGACACAGTCGTACAGACAGATGTTATCAGATTCAAACTCCTGCCAATAATATTACACACTTCTACAGAGCTATTTGTTGCTGCATCCACAGGAGATAATACTGAAGTTTGTCACAAATAATAGCAATCAAGATGTGATGTAAGAAAGGGCTTTTGATGTCAATTTATCCAATAATAATTTGTCAGAGTGATGAAAAGCAAGTAGCTATGTTAATGTTCCCACAACTGAGAACAATCTAATATCAGTGTTACTTGGACAAGGCAGTGTTTTCCATCCACATTGTTTTTACACACAGTCTCAGATTCAAAATATAGCATAGCTGTGTAGATAAGCTATTCAAATCAGTACTAGCTGCATGTGCCACAGGAGCACTCACAACACAAGAAACCCAGAACACCTTTTTTACTGCCATGAAATCCTCAAATGTGTTGAAAATTGTTTGTCCAACATAAAAATGAATACAAATAACTTGATGAAATAGTGTCATATCAGTACACTCCCATAATGTTGTCCTTTTCTATAATTGAACTGCTGCCTATGTAAGTCTGCAGGCTAATGAAGTATGTATTAATCACACTTGCCACAGTGAACATTTTAAAATAACTATGAGACTTCACCTCTGTGAAGTCATTGTATCATATCATTGTGTTGCAAACCATTTTGAGGTAAAAGAGATGGGGAGGCCTCTCCCACAGAAATTGCACACATTTCAATTCCTGGGATGCCATTCATGCACAGCAGTATACTGACAGTGATTACACTTGCTCACTGTGGGTTTTGAGCACCTAACTATCCAAACACAGAAGTGACATGATATTGTGACTGAACATGCCACAGAAAAAGTCTTACTACAATTGTAAGATAATTTTGCATTTGAAAGATTTACATCATCTTACTGCTGCAAGTCATGCCTGTAATTTGGTTAAAAGAGTGGTGCAATCTGTCTCAGTGTCACACTCTATTGCATGATGCTATGTATATCCAACACGAGATGCATAATGCAGTCATTACTGTGACGGTACAATCCCAATCATGCACAATGTGTTGATAATCACAGATTTAAACCCATAGCTTACTAAGGCAACAATATACTGAACATTCTTTCAATTCCTCACATAATATTAGAAATGGCAAATTTATCAAAGGAATCATTTGTCTGTGAAAAATAGACAGAAAAAAATAGACATTTGTCTGTGAAAAACAGACAGAAATTTTTCTATGAGAAACAACACACAGAGATGAGTGATGACATTGTTACCTACATATACAGTCATTGACATAGTGACACAACTGAGTCAAAAGAGTAATGGCTGGATTAGAACTGGATACCTAAGATTACAATCTAGAGAACATTGCATGAATCGCAAACGCCACAAGATATGTCATACAACTGTGACAGTGCACAGCTGAATGGATGACATCACCATTGTTTAAAAGGGTAATGGCTCTGTAAATAAGGTAAGAAAATGATGGAAGGGCTCAATAACACTCTACAGCTACATACTATATATGTCTTTGAAGCATTTTCTATACAGCATGTAGGGAAACAAACACTCACAGTAGTCAATCATTGCTGGATTCAAATCTTCTACCTATTTATGTTTCACAGTCTAGAGAACACAGTATCAACTGCCAGTGCCACAGCAGACGTAATATTACAGCAGTGAGATCATGCATTTTTAAAGCATTATCTAATCAGTGTGTTTCCAAACTGGGATTTGCCAGGGGAATACAGAAATTGATAGTGTAGCTGTCTGCCTGTGAAGACATGTCTATTAATTGGAAGTGTACATAGGTGTTGTGATGAAGCAACTTTACATGATAGTACACACAGAGACACTATTTCAGCAATGCTGGATGTAAACCACCTACCTATATAGGTTACATAAGCTAGAGAGCAAAATAACAACGACACATGCTATAGAAGTAGTCTGACTTCTACAGGGAGAGAATGCACTTTTGTCAGAATGAACTTATCAGTGTGCTCCAGAGAAGATGTTTGTGTTAAAAGTGGGACTGGAGCTCCCCCCCAGTGTAAACGTTTTGCCTTAGTGGGAGTAGGCATAGTGCATCAGTTGTTGAAGCTATACTTACCTAATACTAGATACACATACACACACACACACACACACACACACACACACACACACACACACACACACACACACACACACACACACACACACACACAAACACTCACCACTGTAGGATTCAAACCACCCATCTACGCAATCTGGAGAAAACACTCATTTGTAAGCACTATAGGAGAAATCTGACTTTAATTGTGTGAAAATGCACATTTTTAAGGATTATCACATCAGTGTTTTGCAGGGAACCTAGTGTGCTTCACAGATTGTTGTGAAAAGGCTTGTGTCTTGACATGCAAAAGTAACAGCAATATGCTGATCCCAAGTAATTACATACTGCTCAGATAATTTATCTATCTTGTCATTCATGTGAATTGTGTTACTGTGAGTGACATACCTATTTCACAGTATCTTATTCTGATGACAATCACACTTGTAAAACAGTGGATTAACAACCAAGCATTCATGAGTATTCATCTCTGGATGACTTTATGCAAATAGTAATTGCGTGTTATGCAACTTTTACTTGTGTTGTCTCTTGATTGATCCATGTGCAGTGCAAATATAACCAGACAGGTCAAAAATATGACAGTGCATTCCACTGATAAAGTGTGTGTGAAAATGTGCCACAGTGTTGCACATCATTTCCAAGTGTAAGTGCTGGAGTGCAGACATAACTTTACAGAATGGTGGATTCAGGCAACATCTGCAAATGAAATGTATGATGTTACTTAATGACTCTGATCCTCAGGGATTTGCCAGACATTCACAAATTTAGAGATGAACACAACAAACATTGAGATGCATAAATGTGAACATCCTTTGAAAATCTCTCATTTTCAGAGGTATTGCTGCATACAATAATGTGTTTCTATTATGTTCAAGAAGGGGTAGGTCAGTGGAAGCATGATGACGACATAAGGAGGATAGTGGTGGGTTAATAACATGCACAACACTTGCCTAATAAGATAATATTAAGAAGTGAAAACATTACCTAATTGTATGACAAGTATGTGGCTTTAAACCGTTGACATTAAAATAAAAGTGTACAGATAGAAGAATTATCTAAGCTCACCATATAAGAAGTCATGCTTTCTTAAGTTAAAATCAAACATTTGAAGGGATGGTGACAACAGACTAAAGCAGTGGAAAATGTTAGCATCAAGATTCATCACAGTGATGTAAAGTTTAACATCTCGTAAGGCGTATAGTATATCCTGCAGTCTGTACTTCTATAGTGCAGTGGGGCTAAGCATATTTGTGACACATGAGCTGTGATAGTACAGTCAAAATTTAAATATTCAGCTTTTGCCATAAGACATGAAATGCCATTTAATGCAAGACTTTGTTGTTGTGCGATGACAATTCATGCAAAAGTTGAGGACAATAAATGGTAAAAAGAGATTGGGAGACAGGGATAGAGGCATAGGAAGAGTTTTGCTTATGAGCAATTTCTACACATGTTTGTGTTGTGTTACTCTTAGGTTTGTCATTATAATTATTGTGGCATGATCTGTACAAGAAAGTGTCCACAACAGGGAGCAAGCAGATTAATACAGCAGCAGGATTGTGGTGTGTTGATAAAAGATGTAGCCAACAGTTACACAAAAACAGTCATTTAATACACATTCAATAACACATTCACATACTTCTGGATTAGAACCTTCATAATATATAATAAACAATATAAAGACCTGAGCATTATCTTAGCCCACCACATATGAAGCCTTGCTTCACAAATTTAAAATATGGCAATAGATAGAAGCAAAGGAAAATGTATACATTAGTCTTCATTGCAGTTATAACAATTGTATAGTCCCATAAGTTGTACATTACATCAGTAGTTTAATAAACATTAGCTTGTCTTTCCAAGGAGCAGCAAGTCAAAGGACAGTAGTGCAAAAGGCATCAGACTAATGTGGCCAAAGGCAAAAACTTAAAAGATGCTGTCATCAGCTGTGGAGTGCCATTCCCCATAAGTAACAGGTGCTGCTTGACACCATGCATACCATAACTGCTGAACAAGACTGATGACACACAGAGGGTGGAAAGAGGAAGAGATTTAGAGACATGAGTAAAGACAGTAGAGACATACACAGAGATTTCTTTATGGAACAGTTCTGAACATCTCTGTATTGTGTTACTGTTACGGTTGTCATGATGATTATTCTGTCAGGTTCAGTATATAAAAAGGTAAAAGATATGATGCAGAAATGTGCACATCATTTAAAAATCTGTGCACTTTACAAGTACGGCTGTGTACAATAATGTTTCTAATCTAGATCAAGAATCATTAGTGGAGTGAAACCATGATGAGGACATAAGGAGAACTGTGGTGGGTTAATAACACATGAAGCACACAGTTACACACATACTATTAATATGGAAAAAACATTACATAACTGTATGACATACTTCTAGATTTGAACCTTTAGTGTTCAGATAGAAGAATTATCTCAGCTCACCACATAGGAACTCATACTTTAGTAAGTTTAAATTCCATACTGTATGGATGCTGACAACAGGGAGAAGAAAAGTGACATGTAGGCATCAGCCTTCATCACAGTTATATCGACTGTAACATCCTTTCGACTGTACTTAAGATCCAGCAGCTTAACAGATATCGGAGAGTAACTGTATTACATGTTATTACTTTTAGTCTGGTTTTCTGTAGCACAATGGGCTTAAGTATACTTGCATGAAGCTAAATGTGGTAAGGTGATCTAAGGCAAACCTCACAAGAGTTTGCCATAAGACATGAACTGCCATTTGCCATCAGTTATTATTGCTTCTCAGTGCCAGAGATTGTCTACATGATATGGACTCCGACTGATATCACAGAAGGGGGTACAGAGAAAGATGGGGGAGAGGGAGGCAGGAAACGTAGGTTATGAGAGAAGCAAGATCATGGTGGTTCAATACAACATGTGGGCAAAAGCTACACACAAATAGTCTTATAAAAATAGTCAATAACAAATTGACATAGGTCTGGATTAGAATCCTTGAAATTATGCAAAAGTCAGTCTATAGATCTGAGCACTATCTCGGCACACCATAAAGGAACTCCAGCTTCACAATGTTACAATTATACAATTGAAAGGACAGTGACAACGTATTAAAGCAAGGGAAGATGTTGACATTAATAATCTGTCAAGCTGTGTGCAATAAGGTTTTTGCTACAGAGATCAGGAAGGGTGGGTGAGTAGAAACAAGATGAAGATATAAGCAGGATAAGGGTGGTTTAATAAGTCTCAGCATTAGGAAAGAATGTGTTTGCAAAGGCTTTATTACCAAACTGTTCAAATGCTATACTATATTTTTCATAGTCCTGTTATAATCAGGAAATGTTGTATCTGGAGATAAATACAGAGTTTGTAGTTAAACATATGACAGGGATATAAAGAGACATGAAGTAATATTTTGGCACATGTTTGGTATCAAACCCTTAACATGATGCCAAAACAACAGCGTACAGATATGTGAATTGTCAACACACCACATAAGAACTCTTAGTTCATTACATCCATCAGCCTAATAACTGTTATAGTAACTGTTGCAAAGTAGTGCCTTTACTCAGTACTCCTATTATGCAGTGGGTTTAAGCACAATTCAGTGAAGATAACTGGATTACTGTCGGTGATGGCAAAAATTCACCAATTTTTGTCAAAGGATATCTAACAATATTCACCATTCACCATCACTCAGTAATGGTGTGTGGTGCCAAGCTCTGTGCAAATGCTGAGGAGAAAAAGTGAAGGCTATTTGATAGGACACTTCTGGTCATATTTGTTGTATGTGTTTCTATTATTTGACCAAATTAAAGATGTGAAAAAAGGATTGATAGGACAGTGATGAAAATCAGGGCAAGCAGAGGGGAGGACATAAGGGAAAGAATACAGAAGTTTGCAGGATGAAGGCAGGCGAGCACCATAGCTATACACTTCACCACAACATATATGTAGAATATACATGGAATTTGATGAATCTGGAGAGTCAGCATACTAGAGATGAGTGACAACAAAATAATAATGTTATATACCCAACTGGTCCATATTAGTGTGTTAAGATGACATATAGGTGAAGTGGGGAGCTATGTATGGGGAGTAAGTCCATTTTTTTTTTATTTTTTGTTTTAGACAGAGAACTGTTGGGGAAGGTGCTTAGGAATAAGAAGCTCAGGTAGACAGGGTATATTAGGTAGCAGGGGCAGATATACAGAACATACAAGATACAAAAGATTGAAGGACACCATGATTGGGGATAGGTAGAGGAATTTGAGGGTGTATCCATGTTCAGCATAAGCACGGTCAGAATCTAGTTCTTACCCTCAGAACTGTCATCACTGTCTCCTGTGCCAATTTCTTAAGACAATGCTGGATGTGGCATTGAGTTTGCAATCCAACAGTGGTCCTTTTCAACTCTACCAGTTCAGACACCAAGACTCCTCTCCATTATGTCCTCCACCAGCCCTGAGCAATCCTGATGGGACAAAATCATCACCTCCAGTAGTGCTGCTCCCGGAAATTAGCACTACATGAGAAATAGGTCTGAGCTACCTGACACAGGTAGAGGAGGTAAGACAGGAATTGTGGAGGCAACACTGACAGGTTGAGACCCAGACGTGTCAGTTATCTATGCTGCCTGTGGTGGTGCCATCACAGCCACCTGTTGTGGTATGGTGAGACAAAATGCAGTGCTTAATCCAGCTCTCAGTGCTGATGGTCATTTTGGTATTAGCAGCAAATTGAAAAAAGAGAGAGGGTTGGGAGAGACATAACAATGGCATGTCATATTATTTTATTACTTCAATACATAAACTAATATGACACAAAAATATGTTCACCTTTGACATATTCATATATGATGTGCAGGCATCAATGTGTCATAGAATAAATCAATCTCAATGCTATTATATAATAAGTAAAAACATTTATTTAACTATGCCATATTGGATATATGCTTCCAAGTTAATAATTGCTGTTACCAGCATTGAGTTGTTAATGCCATTCAATATTGCAGCTAATATTTTACACATACTATCCTGTAATAAAACTAATTTCTGCTTGTGGTTTGAACCCTCACATAGTTAAGCTGCTGTATGCATTGCATAATACAGTCACTGAGAGCTATTGGAGAAGACTAGTATGCTTGGTATAAATGTTTAGGTATGCCTGCTCAAGCTGATATGGACTGCTGGCCTGGATACATACTCCATGCCTGTCTGAGGTGAACTAGTCTCTCCTAATGCACCTCACAGTTCTGTGTTATCTGTTATACAGCTGTACAGTAGAGAAAACATATGAAAGCATAATGAATAACTGTATTGGCTGAATAACCCATGCTATATCATTCACTGGTGATGGATCACTGTACTAACACAACTGAGGGCTGTTTTCAGTGTGAAATCCATCCACTTCTCAGTTCATCAGGTCCTGCTTGCGTCTGTTCATGCCGCTGTAATGATGATAACATTGCTCCCCAGTGTCTGAAAAGTATTTGAACTTGAGACAGCCTTGGTCAAGATATTTTAAGCCTTATCTTTATATTGAGACGTGGTATAATCCCCCTGCAGCAGCCTATGGATGTAGCACTTGATGAAGAGTGCTATGAAAATCCTGGACTCCTCAACACCCCACCTTTCTGTTCTAAACAGAATACCATTCTCACCTTCTGCAGCCCCATCTACAGAAGTCACGCTAGAACTATGTGTCTGAATTGGCACCCAGTTCAGACAGATCTCATGTTTAACAGCCTGTTTACAAAGATGTGCAGCCTTACAAGCTGTATATATGCAATTGAATGTGTAAAAATGACTTGGCAGTCGCATTGGCAATGATTACATCCAGAAGCAATGAAAGTGTAAAATATGGCAGTAAGACTTGGCTATGTGAGATACTCACCTATTTGTACATGCTCAAATACTGCCATGTTTACGGTGTTTCTTAGAACCATTGTTAGTTGGAGATAAAATGGTATAACTCAGATTTATTGGGCTGCTAGGAGAAACACACTCTCTAAAGTTAGTAGGACCGCCTTGGAATCAAAATCATGAGAAATAGAAGAATAAAATATTAACCTTTGCTTATAAGTTGACAATGCTGCAGTAGAACTTTCTTTCCTACATGGTCATTTGAGATAGATCACTTTTGAAATTAATGGAGATATACTTAAGGGATGTCAGTATGTTGTGATTTGAACTACTCATTGTCCCAGAGTTCTATGTAAAAGGCAGTATTTGTAGTTGTAAATACATTTCAGAGACAAGGAGCTGCATACCCTAATTAATACATGTTGATGTATGTTCCATACGTATGGCATACTGTCCTAAACACATATGTATTATATGAGATAAGTCATAATAATTATAACATAGGTATTGTGCACATCACACCTATGCAAGATCATTCTAATTAACAATCCTCATCATTGTCATTGTTAGCATAATTTACACAAAATATATTGGATATATATATATACACGCATTAATGATAACTTTGCAGCAAAAATCATATTTATGATACTCACTTTTACATACTTTCAAATAAACTTTCTTTTGTCGCTGGTCCCAATGCAGCCACCTGGCCCTCTGACAAACTGTGTGCTTGCCACTAGTCACCTATGAGGAAAAGTGACCTCACCCCCCCACCCTGAATACACCTGGCAGACATTCTATCTACTGGCCCTGAAACCAATACAAGGACTGCTGCTCTCTGACCAAGGAAGGGAGGAAACAAAAAAAAAAAAACACCATCATAAGCTATACTCACCTACGAGGAAAAGTGAACTCCATCCCCCCACCCTGAACACACATGGGTGACATTGTATCTACTGGTCCTGAAACCGATACAAGGACTACTGATCTCTAGCCAAGGACAAGAGGAAAGAAAAAATAAATACATTAAAAAAACACCATCACAAGCTATACTAGTCACCTATGAGGAAAAGTGACCACACTCCTCCCCCACACTCTCAAAACACTTGGCTGATATTCTGTCTTCTGGTCCTGAAACCAATATAACGACTGTTGCTCTCTAGCCAAGGATGGGAGGAAACAAACAAAAAAAAAAACACCATCACAAGCTATATGTATATGTCCCAATTGCTTTATCCTCATCTAGTGTTAAAAAGCATTTTATTGTCTTTTTTCAAATTAAACTAGGCTGTGGCATGCACACATATTTCTCAGCTCACTAACCCTCCCAACCACCACCACCTTTCTTTCTCCCCCACTGAGTATGCATCTCTCTCTTTAATCTCTGTATCACTTTGGCACCTAACAAATGTCAGGAAAGTGTGCTAAAGGCTAAGACTTTCCTGTCAGGCTCCTCTCTTTTCTAAACCAAGGGCTCACTCCATACATTATTAACATCTGTCCTTACTCACCTAGTCTCTCCACTCTAAACACTGTACTACTCACTAATAAACTTAAGTGCAAGTCCCAAAGCTAGTTTTTTTGAAGCATAGCGATCTGCCGCTCCTGGCTCTGCCAACTACATTTGCCCTTGGTTCACTTGGGATCTCTCCACTTCCCTACTCTAGCCCCTTTCATACCCACCCCATATCAAATACATTTATCCTAACCAAAGCTTCACCTACCTATACTGCTCACCCAATCATAAAGCTCTACCAATTCATTCTTCACTTCACCCCTCATTTCACTAATTGTATAATTGACAATCTCACACCCCACCCCCATACTCCACCACACTGTCTTTACATTCCAGTTTATCTTACAAATAAATCTTACTCTTCACTACCCTACATATCCCTCCATCTCAACATGCCATTCATCACTAACTTAGCACTACTTACTCTATCTCTATCCTTCCTCTTTCTACAATTACATACTTTTCCTGAAACCATGCATGAATATTGCAAGCCCAATCAGTTAACTGCTACTCTTCTGCCCAAACTCACTTACTTCTCTGACATAGCACCCTCTCTATGTGCAACACATACCCCCTCTTAAAAAGCTAAACATTCTAACCTTACATGTAAAAACTAAAATAAAACTAACCTAACTAAACTAACTAAAATGAAATAGCCAGGGAATTGTTGTGGCTAGGCTTGTACAGCCCCTAGGGCCAAAAGCCTAATACCAACCTATGAACCTATAAACCTCCATACATGTATACAACACAAAGAAAAAATTGCAACCAACTAACCCCATACAACTCACCACAACCTAATACTATGCTGTGAGATTCACACCAATCCTGGACCCATTCACTCCCCTCTTTATCACAAGAACTATCACAAAACTCTTAACCTCTTTACCATCAATCTCCAAAGCATCAGAAACAAAACTCCAGATCTCTATGCCTGGATCGAACACTATAAGCCATATATCGTAACAGCAACTGAGACTTAGCTAAAACCTTATATTAAAAACTCTGAATTCCTCCCATCAGGCTTCTCTTGCCTGAGAACAGATAAGCCCAGAAAAAGGTGGGGGCATTGCTCTCATATACCATAATACTTTTAATATAGCCCCATATAGCAAACCCACTCCCACATTTTCTATGTCCAAAATACTAATATCATACTTGAAAATAGATAGCAACAAAAGCATCTGCATTATAGCCACATATATCCCCGAGGTAACAATATCCCAGTACTTGAAAAAATACTTGCCTGGTCATCCAACAATACAGAGAATTAAACAATCATTCCTGGTGATGTAAATATTAACTGGTTAGACATCACACATCATCATCCAACACACAGTTTCACCCTATTTAAGTACACCCAACTGATTACTACCATAACCAGACCCAACAAAAAACAATGGCTCAATATTAGACTGGGTTCTTGTCTCAGATGCTAGTAAAACCTTCTCAACTGGCACTCTACCCAACAACATTAGTGATCCCTAATGGCATACATAATTCACAAATCAACTCCAGTGCTTAATATACACCACTATAAGCATACCATAGACCTATCTCACTTCTGCCCAACTACCTTTAATAATACCCTACAAAATATCAACTGGCATCCACATAAAGTCCTACAACTGAATGATGATGTTGAATTCTTTAACTCAACATTCTCCATGTACTAGACAATCTCACTTCTCTACGACATAAGAGAGTGAAAGCCAACCAGGACAGTTGGCTTACCAAATCCAGCAAACAACTTACGAAAGCTAGGGATAAGGCCTGGAAATTATGGCATACAAGTAAAACCCCACAGACTTTGCTCAATACAAATAACTGCATAATCAATTCAAGCAACTTGTCATCAAAAACAAACAAGACTACTACATTACTCTGCAAAATGACCATATGCAAATACCTAAAAGGTTCTGAAGGTCCATAAACTCTCTATTACACCCTGGCAAAAGCGATAATCCCTCCCCTGATCCAGACAAGGCCCCAGCTGAAACTGCCTCACTTTTTAACTCATTCTTTAAAAACAGTATAGTCAACCTCACTGCTAACTTCCCACCAATTAACCTACTGCCCCCAGACCCATCACTACAACAAGGCCATACTTCTCTCTCATACACATACCTACCTCCACCATAAAAAACTGCTGTGTAAACTTAAATCTGTATCAAATGCTCCAGATAACTTACCACCAGAAGTCCTTCACAAATCAGCAGTCACTATAGCCTATCCCATTAATATACTACTAAACAGATCCATTCAAGAGTCCTTCATTCCCACCATCTGGAAAAAGGCATTTATCCACCCTCTCCACAAAGGTGGAAACAATAATGATATATCTAACTTCTGTTCAATTACCATCCTCTGTCCCATCTCCTAGCCAACTACTTAACTACCTGCTACACCACAACCTCCATTCCCAACACAACATGGGTTTAGGTCTAGTCATAGCACGACCACTGCTCTTATATCTTTCTTGGACACAGTCAACCATGCTCAAGACTCAGGATACCTTGTCTCCTCACTGTTTCGTGACCTATCCAAGGCATTCAGTACTGTCTCCCACCCGTTTCTTCTGACCAAATTCTCCAATTTAGGCATATCTCCCCCTACCCTAGGCTGGTTTTCCAACTACCTTACAGATAGACAACACGCAACCAGATGGCACCAATCCATCTCTCCTTTCCTCAACATCAAAACTGGAGTCCCACAAGGGTCCATACAAGGTCCACTGCTCTTCACCATTTCATTAATGACATCCATACCAGTACACCCCATGCTAATGTCATCCAATATGCAGATGACTCCACCGTCATCTACATGACCAAGCCTATTTCAGAACTACTTACACTCACCCAAAATACCTTCACCTCCACTGAAACCTGGCTATATAATAACCAATTACCCCTAAATGTTAATAAAACCAAACTCATGTTACTCAGCAAAAAAAATCACCCCCTAACCAAAAATGAATTTACCATCAACTCACTCAACAACACTAGTCTCAAAGTAATCCCATATACCAGACTTCTAGGGATCACCATAGATGAACATCTAACTTTCAACCAGTATATTGACACAAACATAAAAACTAGGCCTCCTGTACAGGCACAAACACTTCCTCACCAATGCAGCAAGACTGTCCCTTGCCTCTTCCTTTCTACTTCTATCCATGCTCTATGGTGCACCTCTCCTTATTAATATACAGTCCTCTCTTAAATCTAAACTGGACTCATGCTACAATAAAATCACAAAATTTGCAACCATCGCCAAACAGTCCTCCCACCACTGTGTATAACCCCAACTTCTAAACTGGCTAGGACTTCCCCAACATCTAATATTCCTCCAACTAACCACAGCTCATACGCTAATCTATAAGCCTTCTAGTTGTCCTGCCCTCTCCTCTCTGTTCACCAGGTATCACCCAAACAGACCTCTGCAATCAGTCAATCAGATACGCTGTAATGTAGCAAAACCTAACCTTTCCGACAGTCAAACGCATTACCCATATGCTACAGCAAATCTATAGAATGCTCTCCCTCCTTCAATTAGGTCTACTACCAACCCTGAATGTTTTAAGATTTTGCTAAAACAACACTTGTTCTCACATTGCCTATGTACATGTACCAGCACTGACTATTAAAAAAAAAAATCCTAACCTTCATACGTTTACTCCCCATCTCACTTAGACTCCTCATATATTCATTCAGTGTTTCTGACTTACTAAGTCCAACATGAGCCACCCAGCCACACACAATCTACTATATCAGTTACCTACAATGTCTTCTAGTCACTCTTGATGCCTATATAGCAATGGCTCTAAGGCTGTACCTTACTTTTGATATCTTTAATCTGTAGCTCTCCATCTTTACGTCTCTACTACAATACTGTATTGTTCACACATTCCCTATTATCCCATGTCATCAATTGTATCCTTTTTTGGCTTGCATACTTAAAATCTAACATCTATATAACTAGTGTTATCTATTTTGTTGTATCACGTGTTCTTTAATGTAGTGTTCTGTACCATCACCACTTGATTTCTGTATTTTGATTTTGTAGCTTTATCATGTTTGTTTTTGAAGCTTTTCTTCCTGGGCATCTACTGAAAACAGGCCCATCCTGGTCTAGTAGACCTCCTGGTAAACAAATGCAAATAAACAAATAAATAAATAATAAATATACCTTTACAGCCCTAAAAATGTTTGTGAGAAAGTAATTCTGTCCCCATCAGTAAAAATATATGTAAATTGGATTTGAACGCTGCACTACCGGTCTTCTTTTTCTAAACTCACTGCATTCACACCTTGTGTCACAAAAGATCATTAGTTGTCAGGTGCATTTTCTTCATACAGTACTGTTCACAGAGTGCTGATAGTAGTGCAATGGCACTAGGCTTCTTTGCACTGCAGAAGGAAAACCAAGTTAAATTTTTCATTTTGCCTTTAAAAATCAGATATCATTGCATGCTACCAATCAGTGTGCAAATGTAAAAGGCAAAACAAATAAACAAAGATGTAAATTTGTAAATAAAAAATGCTCAACCCTTCAATTATACTTAGGATCATAGGATCATAGGAGGTTACTATGCTAATTGATGAGAGAAAACACTATACCGGGTACCACACAATAACGTCTTTATTTAAACAAAGTAAAATGCTTCATCAGACAAAGAATTAACTGTTCAACTGCTTGTTTTATATCACTCTCAGTCAAAAATTTTTTTCAATTAGTGACATCATACAACTTTTGAAAATTTAAAGGCATATATGACAAGAATATTGTAAAATACGCATATGAATATAAAATATATATACAAAAATGTAAAGTATGTTCATATTTATGCATATCTAATTTAAAACAGTTAAATAATCTCATTAAAAATGCATATATATTATATTCATATTTATGCATATCTAATTTAAAACAATTAAATAATCTCATAAAATGCATATATATATATATATATATATATATATATATAAAGAATTCATAATACAAAATATATAATAAAAGAAATATATGTAAATATATATTTTTATTTTGTGCAAAATTAATTGTGTTGACGGCGTCTAGCTTTAAGAAATGGAACCAGTGATGTACAACCATTTAAGCCTGGATATCTATCAGCATTGAGCTTGATAATCCATCTTTGTTCTCGGCTCTCTGTGAAATTTTCTATATCTCCTCCCCTCACATTTCTATGTATATGTTGTAAAACAAAGAACTTGAAAGAGTGTGAAGGGTCAGTGTTTAAAACATGTTGAGCTAATAGTTTTGTTATTTCTGATGTCTCTTATGTGTTCCAATATTCTATCCTTTAAGTTTCTATTTGTTTTTCCTATATAGAAGGCATGACATATTTGGCAGAAACAAAAATAAATAACATCTGTGGTTTTACAGTCTGCATATGAATGAGAGTATAGTGTAAAATTTCTAACAGGATGAATATATGGTGTAGTACTATGAATATGTGTACAAGCAGTACAAGACCTACAAGGAAAAGTACCTTTGCATCTGGAATTATAGGTATTATTCAGGATAACATCATGTCATATGAAAGGAAGCTGAAAAACATTAAACTATCAAAACTTAACAGAGACAAAAAAGATTTTGCTTTAAATAATGTCTTCTCATGGCCCAAAGAAAATAACTTTAGACATCAAACTGTTTCTGACAAGGCAAGGAATGTGCATACTACACCTTTAAATTCAGATTCCACCTATGCTGCAGTTACACAAGGCACTCCCTGTTCTCTGACAACTGAAACAGCTTGTATGCAAGAGGAGAAGAACACCAGTTTAACTCTCCCTGTTTCTGAGTCCTCTGACCAACAAAATAGTAATTTAAAAGATAAAAACAGTAAATTAGGAGCTTTTCCAAAGAAAACATATGCAGTTTTACCATCTACAAGTCATACTTCATCGACTCTAAATAAGGAAGGAACTTCAAACATACAAGTGACTGAAAACACAGAAAGTATTTTTTTAGATGCCAGCAAACAGGGCGACTTCACTTTGAGAGTACCACTACCTTACAAGAATCGAATGAAACAATATGTACACAAAGGACAGTCACTGCAACTGGGTTCACTGGAAGGAGCAGTACATTCTCCGAAGAGGAGACGGACTTAACTACAGGTTTGATTTTGAACCTTTCCTCTATTATTTTAACACCGGAACAGTTGAATGTTTTAAATAAGGGCCTTTCATTTATACCTGCTAGAAATGCTAATCTTACAGAAATTATTAAAGACCTTAAATTATTAGGCAGGAATTTGTCCCTAAAAGTTTTGTTCCCAAACAATGTTACAAATAATATGAATGTGTTTAAACAGCCTAGCACTTTCATTCCTTATACTCCCCCGAGTATACAAAGATTCCTTGATATATGTGAAACATCTTTTAGGCAGATATATGATGATAATTTGAGTGACTATTACTATGGAAATTTAAATACAAGTGAATATAGAGCACTGAATGAACTAAAGAACTTGAATTCTGTCGTTATTAAACAGGCAGATAAAGGTGGAGGTATTGTTCATTTTAGATAAGCAATTGTATGTACAACAAATGTATTAATAATGATACATACAGAGGAATCTCAAAAGTTACAGTGAATGCCATCATTGATAAAGTGTCTTTTTTGATTTTTGACTTATTAATTACTGATTTAATAGATGAACCATTGTTTAAATACTTTAATGTCTTGAATCCAACTATTCCTAAGATTTATGGTTTACCAAAGGTTCATAAAGACAGAAGTCTGCCACCAATGCGTCCCATAGTCTCAGGCACTGGTTGGTGTACAGAGCCACTGTCTATTTATGTTGAAAGTACACTGCATGTGCTCTTAGACAAATGTGAAAATATTTTAAGAGACACCAAATGTTTCTAGAGAAATTACATAATAGAATGGAAAGTTTATCAGATATTAATGACTTTGCTCTTGTTACTATGGATATAGAGTCATTGTTTACAAGTATCCCGAATACATGGGGCATTAATATGATTAGAAATTTTCTTACAAGAAATAATTGCTTCACCAATGAAAAAGTACAACTTATATGCAGTTTGTTAGAGATTATTCTGGAAAATAATGTATATTTTGAAGAACAATTCTTTCTGCAACAGATCGGCATTGCCATGGGTACACCATGTGCAAATAGTTATGCTAATCTATCTCTTACATTCTGGGAACAAACACATGTCTTTTCTGATAAGAATCCATTTAGTAGTCAGCTTTTATGGTATACACGTTTTGTGGATGATGTTTTTTTATTATGGAAAGGCAATATATCTGAGCTTATATTATTTATTAACTATTTGCATACAACTACTGATTTTCTGAGATTCACATACAAATTTTCTACATCTGAGATTGATTTCTTAGATGTACATATAATCAAATCAGAGTTGACAGGTTTTACCAGCAAAATTTTTCACAAACCCACGAAGAAAAATACATACCTTCACAAAACCAATATGCATCCTAGACACATTCCAAGAAATGTGCTCAAGGGTCAGGTATACAGAACATTAAGATTACACAACAATGATAATGATGCAGTACTAGCTTTGAATAAATTGAAAACTGATTTTTTAAGAAGAGGATATCATATGGATGAAATAGATAGAACTATTTCTGATGCCTGGACACTCAGGGACTCTAAATGTAAAGCGTACTTTCAATCTTCTAATTCTATTACGTCAGATAGCAGTAATTTGAGAAACAATACACAAAATAATAGCATTAGAGCGGTTTTTCAGTATGCTAGTAATGTTAATCAGTATACTAATATTATTAAACAACATTGGCACATTTTACATGAGATTCCTTGTTTACATTCTTTCATTGGTAATGCACCTAGTTTCAGTTTCAGAAATAATCTAACATTAAAACAACAATTGTGTAATAAAGACGCCAAAAACTACCTATAATTCCAGACAAAGGTACTTTTCCTTGTAGGTCTTGTACTGCTTGTACACATATTCATAGTACTACACCATATATTCATCCTGTTAGAAATTTTACACTATACTCTCATTCATATGCAGACTGTAAAACCACAGATGTTATTTATTTTGTTTCTGCCAAATATGTCATGCCTTCTATATAGGAAAAACAAATAGAAACTTAAAGGATAGAATATTGGAACACATAAGAGACATCAGAAATAACAAAACTACTAGTGCGCTTGCTCAACATGTTTTAAACACTGACCCTTCACACTCTTTCAAGTTCTTTGTTTTACAACATATACATAGAAATGTGAGGGGAGGAGATATAGAAAATTTCACAGAGAGCCGAGAACAAAGATGGATTATCAAGCTCAATGCTGATAGATATCCAGGCTTAAATGGTTGTACATCACTGGTTCCATTTCTTAAAGCTAGACGCCTTCAACACAATTAATTTTTTGCACAAAATAAAAATGTATATATACATATATTTCTTATATTATATATTTTGTATTATGCATTCTTTATATATATATATATATATATATATATTATATATATGCATTTTTATGAGATTATTTAATTGTTTTAAATTAGATATGCATAAATATGAATATACTATGCATTTTTATTTATATGCATTTTTTATATATATGCATTTTTAATGAGATTATTTAACTGTTTTAAATTAGATATGCATAAATATGAACATACTTTACATTTTTGTATATATATGTTATATTCGTATTTTACAATATTCTTGTCATATATGCCTTTAAATTTTCAAAAGTTGTATGATGTCACTAATTGAAAAAATTGTTTTGACTGAGAGTGATATAAAACAAGCAGTTGAACAGTTAATTCTTTGTCTGATGAAGTAACCTCTCCTTTTTACTTTGTTTAAATAAAGACGTTATTGTGTGGTACCCGGTATAGTGTTTTCTCTCATATACTTCTCTTTTTATATACTGGGTTTTACCTGTATAGCCGTTTTGCTTTTTGTTTATTACTATGCTAATTGGCCTAGGGCCCTTACAAGGCTAGCCAAGAGTTTATCCACAAAAAGAAACCTCAGTCAGCACCTGTTGCACCTGTCAGTGAGGGACACAGATGGAACCCCTGGGACAAATTTGTGATTTCCCATCCACTCATCAAGGTTGCACTTGAAAAGGGTCATCGAGGTGCTCTGTTTGACATGTATGGGAAGTTTATTCCAAAGATGGGGCAGCCTCTGAGAGACAAACCTGTCTCTCCAGCAGGTTTTGTTGATGTTGCATATTAGATTCATGCCTTTTGAGCAGGTCATGTGTGAAGAGTTAGACTTACAGCTATGGAGCATCTCAGGGTCTGAGATTGCCTTGCAGGTGAGACACAGATCAGCCTTGAGCAATCTGTACAATATTGAACAGAGTGATAGTGATTTAAGCCTGTCCACCTGTTGGAGATCATGGATTCTCTTTGTGAGGTTTTTCCAGTGACCTTTCCAGTTGGTTCAGATGTTTGGAGAGGCACATACCAAATGAGGCATTATATTCAATTATTGGTCTAATCATGAGGGAGGAGTACAGAGAGGTAATAATCTCTTTTTTTTTCTGGATGCAATCCCTTTACTTATGAGATGAACCAAGTAAAAGACTTTTCTGACCACTGCTGCCGCATAATGGTCGAATGTGAGGTTATCAACCTGAGTGCCCAGGTCTCTCACCACGGGTTGTCATTGATGTGGTAATCAGTAGGGGCCATGTTTTTGCTGAATGGTGTGATGATACATTTTTTTGTGTTTAGCTTGAGGCCATGACTTTGGCACCAGTCATTACTTTGAGCATTGGTTTGCCATATCAGAATTTGCATTTGTGTTACACTTCATCAGGGATTCAGCTAATGTTAATTTTTCAGAAAGAGGACACATACAGAAAATGACATAATCTTATTTGTGACACAGCACATATAAGTCATAATGACATACTTTGAAAAGGAATGTATTACTGCCTTGATTAATAACTAGACTATATGGGTAAGTAGTCTATAAAATATTTTACATATGTCAACATTCATAATGTTAGTAAATTCCTGTTCTTACAGTTTAGAAAGTGTCATTTTTGACATTGTGCATAGCAAATCTTGTTATTCATGAGAAGAATAGTTTTGTTTCTCATAACAAATCATTTCTAACAGCAATTCACAAGGACTATAGACAACATAGTCAGCATCACATACACTTAGGGTGTTGAATTTATATCCCAAAATGTATATCGATACTTCATCTGTCACGTAAGAAAATAATATCCTTACTAAAGATGCGACCTCCCCCTAAAACCGCTTCTTTTGCTCCCTACTCAATTTACAGCTTGTGCCACACAGATCTTTAACTGCCAGGATAATTTTCTTCCCTCAGTAATGTGCAGAGTACTGACAGCTGTGCACTGGCAAGTGCAAAGTGAAATGAAAACAATCAAAGGGTTCGTCTAGCAATGATTAGTGCACACACTGCATTAAACTGGGGCATTCATCCTTTTCACATCTATTTGCCACATCAGAACTTGAATCTCTGTCACACATTTTCAAGAGTTTAGGGAATGCCAAGACATGTGAAAGGGGACAGACAGCAGCTGACATTAGATCTTTTTTGACATGGCAGATACAATTAATACTATCATTATTTCAAAGGAAATTTCATTCTGACTGGATTGCTACTTGAGAGATATGTTGATGTAATGCAGCATACATAATATAGTTTTCCACATGTCATGTTACTGCTTTTGTCTGATCACAATTTACAAAATATCATATGTCACCTCATGCATATCACATTTTGTAATTAGTACTGATAAAATTTGATTTTCCAACAACACATTCATACAGAGAAATGTGTGTCAATTGTTATTCTGAAACATTCATTAAAAACGAAATATGTGCCTTTGATTTGAACTGTATGTTACTTCTTCTCTTTCTCTAAGCTCAGTGCACTTACACATTGTGCCACATTGGTAGGTAGCAGACATTTTCTTCACTCTGTACTATCCAGAGTACTGATATTAATGCACCAGTGCAATGCTTATTAGCTCTACTGAAGGTAGACCAAATTAAAATTACTATCCCCCAGATTCTCAAAAGCTTGTACGGAGTGCAAGATGAGTGCTGGAGCTCACACAGGCAATATGTCTGCCATATGATCCAGGAACAGCCGGCAGAGAAGTGCACGAGAGCTCCAGCACTAATCCTGCACGGACTAAGCCCTGGTATGCAAATCACCTCATTGGCAGGAGAAATCCATGCAAATGAGGCGATTTTGCAATCCAGGAAGCTTGCAATAGTCCATGCAAGACTAGTGCATTCTGCAGAAATGTACTCGGTTAGTAACCGAGTACATTTCTGCAAATTCCAAAACGGAGCTATGACAGCTCCAAATAAAGGCCGCATATCATTGAGGAAGCATGTCAAAGGCCATGTATAAAGCCATTGGCACTGGAAACTGTTAAAAAAAATAGAAAAATTAACTTTTAATTTTTTTTACACCGATCTCAGCTGTTTAAGCATAGGGCAGCAGCGTGCAAATGGGATCAGGGGGAAATAAACTGAAAATGAGCATTCTAACTAAAATCAGTATTCTGCCATGCAAGTCAATGGCAGGCAGAAGACAACCTGGTCATTGAATAGTGGTTGCTAAGGGGGAGAGGCTCAGTGTGGGACATGTAACTATGCATTAGCTGGCAATCCTATGCAAATGAGGGAATGGTTAGTAAATCCCAGATTTTCCCAGGGTGTGAGGCAGGTCCCAAGACTGTAAGAGTATAAATAGCTGGGAGCAAGACTAGGATATAGGTGACATCATGGGGGTGTGTGTCAGACATACTGTAAGCGGATTGGAGACCTGTGGCTTGGGATTGCTCCTAGCATAGCACAGCTAAGCTAGGGTTGTGTCTAAACTTGCATAGCATTCTTTACAAAGTGTAAGCAGGTGTGCGTGCCGTGCACCAGGTTTTACAGGAAGAAAAAGGAAGTTAAACCAGGAAAAAGCAGCTCTGTGCACATGTGAGCACTCCATTTGTGCGGCGCGCACACGGGCTTAAACAGGGAGGCAATGGTAAGGGAAAACAGCAGTAGGAAGATAATCAAGGAGAACTAGCTTAGCTGTCAGGTGAAATGTATCAGACTCAGCCAATTACACAGGCAGCAGACCAGCCCAGCCCAGCACACCACTATAAACTATGCAAACACCTTTCCCCCTTGTTTTTCCCAAACACTCTGCACCACCGGTATATATAGATGGGGAAATTTTACGAAACAAAAGCAAGAGAAAAAATGTTAGGGGTTGCTTTTGCTATCATAAACTAGCATGTGCAAGAGGTTGAGGGTGTTGAGGATGTGAATGCTGCTGAGCAACCCACAGTGAGGAGACGGAGAAGAGTGCACAGACCCAGGGTAACCTACCAAGGGCTACATGAGCTGAAGATAGTGGAGCGCTATAGGGTGGACAGGGACTTCCTACAGCAAATTGTTGAGCTGTGCCGGCCACGCCTTACACACAGAACTAACAGAGGGGAACCCATCCCAGTGGATACCAAGGTATGGGTAGGCCTAAGAATACTAGCTACAGGTACCTTCCAAAGGCCACCTGGGGATATGATGGGGATTTCACAGGCATCAGCATCCAGGGTACTCCACTAGTTCCTGGATGCCATGTCAGCACATGTCGGTGAGCACGTATATTTCCCCATCACCCATGAGGCATTGGCCAGCAATATGCATCTCTTCCACCAAATAGCAGAATACCCTGAGGTAGTGGGTGCAATAGACTGCATGCACATATGCATTAAAGCACCACCAGGTGAGCTGGGTAGGGTCTACATCAACTGCAAGGGCTTCCCCTCCATCAACTGCCAGGTTGTTTGTGATGCCCAGGGCATAATAATGAATGTGTGTGCTGGCTGCCCTGGAAGCTACCACAATTCCCACATCTGGCATCTGACGCAGCTGTACCAGACATTTGCCAATGGGGACATCCCACATGGTCACCTAGTGGGGGATGCTGGATATGCACTGGAGCTATGGCTGATGACACCCATCAGAAATGCAAACACACGTGAACAAGAACTCCATAATGAGGCACAAGCACGGACACGAATCATAATAAAGCGTGTGTTTGGGATGCTCAAGTCACAGTTCTGGTGCCTGGACACATCCAATGGAGCCTTGCATTACTCACCAACTACATGTACTCAAATTGTCCTTGTATGTGCCATGCTACACAGTATGATCCTGCGGAAACAGCTGCAGCAGGAACAGCATGGGGCAGGGCCGCACAGCCCCCCACCAGTGCTAAGGCCTGCACAGGTGCAGAGTGACTCGGAGGAGGAACAACGTGAGCCTGCCCCAGTAGGCAGAAGGAGGCATGCCCAGTATGCCCTGGCCTTGGCAAAGAGGCAATGAATAGCACATGCACTGACACAGTAGGGACCCAGGGAATGACACCTCTCTCCAACTCACACATACAGTAAAAGGGATGGGAAACATGACACTACCTGTGCTCAACCATGTATAGGTAGTGTACTATGTGCATTCAACATAGGCAACCTTGCAGCACCTCTCTCAATACTGGGACACCCACAAGGTAAGTGAATCACACATGCCAGTTGGGGGGGCACATACCCAACAACAGTCACAGCCAGCAGGATAGGTGTAGACAAACACAAACAAATGCTGTACTATGGCCTCTGAATGAGCCCTATGGGTAACCCCTACCCCAGGCCTACACAAAAAGACTACAGCAGGCCAGGCAGTGGGATGTGTGTTGTGAAGGCTAGGAAGTCAGAAACTAATATGTAGGTAGTTAAAGCTAAGATCTGTAGTACACTGGTATGCCTCTAGCCAGCACGATAGGTAAGACTACAGAGTGAAATGGTGTACCCGACATACCAGTACAGTCCTAGCAAATGTGTAAAAGTGTAAGGTGTGCCCCACAATCCTATGCAGGCTTATAGTAACAGTCAGTTGTGCCCCCCACCCCTGTGTTGAAATGTAGAAACAGTCAGGTGTGCTCCCCCCGCTATGCAGAAATGAAGCAACAGTCAATGCCAAATGACCGATGTATACCCTGCAGACACAGCATGCTACCTGTTGGTGTACAACACAAATGTCAGCACCGCAGTACAAACTACCTGGACTTGATCCACACATGCAATATAGATGGCCATACTGGGCATGCTCACACACTTAAACACATGAAGGCCATGTCAGCAAACACCAGTTGACCAGACATGTCTGGCAGTTGGAGTTCTTAGTGCAGGCACATGTCAGTATGCACCACTCCTGCCTTGCACACACAGTGGATAGGAATACAGACATATATGTAAGGATAACACACTATAATAAGCTAAAGTTAGACAGACATAGATGTGTGGAAGAGGTTGACCATGACAAGGAGCCATCTGGGCCTGTCCCACCCACCACACAGCCAAAGGGCCCCAAACACACGAGGTGCAGGTGTCACTCACTGCAGATACTAGCCACCAGTATCTGTCAGCATGACAGCGTGTTGCACGTGCCAGTTGTGCAACATGACTGTACAAGGAAGTAGTCACCTAGTAGCTGTATACACGTACCTGTGGCATATGACCCCGCATGTGCCCGCATGCGGCATGTCAACACCTACATTTTTATTATTTATTTATAGTTGATTAACCAGGATTGTCCATTGGGCCCGAAGAACCCATTTTCAATGGAGTCCTGGGGAGAAAAGCTCCAGAACAAAGATACAAAGGATTACAGATGTTCACACTTACAATCATAGTAAAACAGATTGTCAAAAGCAGTGGTAACAACACTATACAGTGGTTGACAAATGTAGACAATTGTGGGTTCAAGACAAAAAACAAAGGACAGGTGGTCCTGAGTATATGTATTGTACGGGGTGTGAGTGGCCTAGAAAGCATTGCTCTCTACTCAGTCAGACACACACAGATTCACACACTAGCCAAGTCTGGGGTTAGAACACCTACCTAACTATGTTATCACACTACAGCAGTACACAGATACAGGATGTACTATGGAGACTACTGGGCTGCGATTTCATTAAATTCATTAAATTACATGAATGGGTTATGACCCATGCACACACTGCCCACCCCATAACAGTATCATGACAAGCCTGCTGAGGTCATCCAATGTGAAATACACCTTTGGGAGAGCTGTAGCTCAGTAATTCCCATGGCATGTCCCATATCTGCGTACTGCTGTAGTGATAAACTAGATAGGTAGTAGTCCTAACCCCAGACTTGGCAACTGTGTGAGTGTGTGTTTGTATGATTGTCTCTCTGTCTCTGACTGTGCAGAGAGAAATGCTTTTTAGGCTACTCACACGCCATACAGTTCATATACACAACTTTGGCAAGGATGCTGTCACTCACTTAGAAATACACCTCTGGAAAAATCGTAGCCAAGTAGTCTCCATAGCACATCCTGTATCTGTGTACTGCTGTAGTGTGATAACATAGTTAGGTAGGTGATCTAACTCCAGACTTGGCTAGTGTGTGAATCTGTGTGTGTCTGACTGAGTAGAGAGCAATGCTTTTTAGGCCACACACACCCCATACAATACATATACTCAACTATGGCAAGGCTGCTGATGTCACTCACCTAGAAATACACCTCTGGGGAAATCCTATCCCAGTAATCTCTGTAGTGCATCCTGTAACAGTGTATGGCTGTAGTGTGAGAAAGTAGTTAGGTAGGTGTTCTAACCCCAGACCTGGCAGCTGTGTGCTTGTGTGTGAATCTGTGTGTGTCAGACTGAGTAGAGAGCAATGCTTTTTAGGCCACTCACACCCTGTACAATTCATATACCAACTTTGTCAAGGCTGCTGATGTCATTCACCTAGAAAAACATCTCTGGGGAAATCATAGCCCAGAAATCTCTGTAGCGTGTCCTGTAACTGCATACTGCTGTCATATAATAAAGTAGTTAGGTAGTTGTTCAAACCCCAGACCTAGCTTGTGTGTGAAAGTGTGGGGGTGTGTGTGTGCCTGACTGAGTCGAGAGCAATACTTTTTAGGCCACTCACACCCCGTACAATACATATACTCAACTGTGGCAAGGCTGCTGATGTCACTCATGTGGAAATATACCTCTGGGGAAATCATAGCCCAATAATCTCTGTAGCGCATCCTATAACAGCGTACTGCTATAGTGTGATAAAGTAGTTACGTAGGTGTTCTAACCCCAGACCTGGCAACTGTGTGCTTGTGTGTGAATCTGTGTGTGTCTGACACCGAGTAGAGAGCAATGCTTTTTAGGCCACCCACACCCAGTACAATTCATATACCAACTTTGGCAAGGCTGCTGATGTCACTCACCTAGAAATACACCTCTGGGGAAATCATAGCCCAGTAATCTCCATAGTGCATCCTGTAACTGCATACTGCTGTAGTGTGATAAAGTAATTAGGTAGGTGTTCCAACTCCAGACTTGGCAACTGTGTATGAAGCTGTGTGTCTTTGTGTCTCTGACTGAGTGACGAACAATGCTTTTTATGTCACACACACTCCTTAGAATTCATATACCCAATGTTGGCAAGGCTGCTGATGTCACTCACCTAGAAATACACCTCTGTGAAAGTCATAGCCCAGTAATGTCTGTAGCGTGTCCTGTAACTGTGTACTGCTGTAGTGTGGTTTAGAACTGTGGAAGGGTTCCATCACCACCCATGGCAGTTCTGGAGGTTTTGTGTGTGTTTCAATGTCTGTGTATGGAGCAATGCATCATAGGCTACTCACTCGCAGTGCGTTTCAAATGCCCTACTTTGCCAATCCTGCTGATGTCATTCATTGTGAAATACAACTGTGGGGAGAAAGTTCCCTGTGATGCGACCTATAACTGATCCATGCTGTAATGTGATATAGGCCTTGGTCAGGGGTTCTATACCCCCACATGACAGTTGTGGATGTTTTGTGTGTGTCTCACTGTCTGTGTAGGGAACAATGCATTTTAGGCTAGTCACTTGTAGTACAGTTGAAATGCCCTACTTTGGTAATCCTGCTGATGTCAGTCACTGTGAAATACACCTTTGGGGAAGATGTACTCCAGTAATGTTCATGGCTGGTACTGTAACTGCGTAGTGTTGTAGTAAGCTAGTTAGGTAGGGGTCCAACTACCAGACATGACAGGTTTGTGTGTGTGTGTGTGTGTGTGTGTGTGTGTGTGTGTGTGTGTGTGTGTGTGTAACTTGTATCCTGTGTAGAGGTGAGTGTGTGCCACCTGTGGCCAATGTGGAGGGGGTTTTGCTTATTACTTTTATGGTGGCCCTACTATATATCACAATGTCAACCGTACAGGGATAATAGAGTTAAAATAGCTGGGACGCCGGGGTGCAAAGCCATACCCATACATGTGACATCAAGGCCAACCAATCCAAATTAGCAACCCCACTATTACCCAGAGCACACAGTCAACCCATGTGTCATACGCACACACATGTCTAGGCAACAGCCAATATGGGGGTAGTACACTGCATATTGGCCACTGATAGTAACTTTGCAATGATAGCAGTGGGCTAGAGAGGGCATGTCACCCTGCCCATCCGCTCAATATGCACATACATGCAGACAGTGCACCTCCACTATGTTCCCCAATGTATACCTGCACTATCTGTAGTGCCATCACATGTGACTCACAATGGACATACCATGCCTGACAACATGCCCTGTATGGACAGATGACACTGACATCAGGGAATGCTGTTCGCATGCTATCAATATAGGTGAAGGGTAAACCTGCTGCTCATTACCAGTTCCTGCCACAGGTGGCAAGACTGGCACAACTGATGATAAGCTGTATTCAAATCATGGGCCAGACACCCCAGGTACAGCTCCACATGTCACTGTACATGCATGTGGGAGGTGTGCACATCCCAGACACCATCCATGTCATGGACTAAGGAACACATACATGGCATGTGGTATACAGCACTGGCCACACACAATAGTCACCCAGCTGACTGGATGGGGGATGCAATACCCACCTGTGTGGGCAAATGCAGTAACTACAGCCCTTAGCCACAATGCAGACCATTGTCATGTGGCCTGATGCCATGGTATACCCATTGCCTACCCTTGTACAGCCTGCTGGCACAGTTGACAACTACACACCTGTGTAGACATGCACCCATGCATGTCAGAACTGGCACCCTGTGTGTACATGTGTGTGTGTTGTATGGTGCATATGTCCACATCCACACTCACTACAACCCCCCAGGGCATACTGAAGCATGCTGTCTGGTGTCTGACATCTCCTCATACTCTTTGCCCATACTGCCTCCGTATGACCCGTGTGGTGCATGTGATATCTGCACATTGATGTGTTGTGGCAATCCCACTACTGATGAGTTGCACACCTGGCCCTGCCAAGTCTGTCAATGTGTGTGCATCCCTGTGTGAGTACACCTGTGTTGAAGCTGGCACATGATCATGCAGACAGGCAGGTGTATGACACCTACCGTATATCTACCATATCCCTGTTGCAGATGTCACTCACGCTGGCATATATGTTCTGGGTACCCAACATTAGGCAACCCATGTGGTGCATCCAATAATTGCATCCAACTGTGACAGCACTAAATAGTTGTCGGGGGTTTGATACCCTGTGCTCATAGGTGTGTTACACAAACATGCTTCAGTTTTATCCTCCCACACCTCCCTACCTCCCTGACATGTATCTGCATTTGTCTGCCTCCCCTACTCCCTCTCTGGTGGATGTGGAGACCCACACCTGCCTTGCTTAGGCAGCAGCATGTGCATGTTATATGATGCTCATGATCAGCTGATACCCTCTGCATGAATTGCAGTCCTCTCCTAGCTGATTGCATGTGGAATAGATGTGGTAACAATCCCATAGCCAATTGCATGGAAACACACTCCAGTACCTAGGAACATCATGGTGGTGTTGGACCTTTGCAGTCATTGTGAGCAGGAACTATATTTGATGTTTGGCAAACAGCATCCCAAATGGATTGGGGATTTACCTCTAACATCATACACTGTGTAAATAGGGCAACCAACAGGAGGGGGATGTGCCTGACGTGACTACAGACTGTAAGTGCTGCCATACTGCATTTGGCGTAATGTTGGTTTAACAGTGTTTTTCTGGATATGCCTGTCGTACATGTCGCAATACATCCCATGTCAATTCCATGTATATGAGGAATCCACACTGCAGGGTCATCTGCAGACTGAGCAGTGTTGTGCCTATGGTTTCATGTGTTAGCCACAATGCATCAATCCATGGAATGCAGAAGGTAGTGTGAGGATTGCAGTCTGTAGATGGTGAAGGCCGTGACAGTTACTGACTTCATATCCCTCATAGGACATATGTTGCAACAATGCCTGTTACAATGGAAATTATATGGGGTTATCGCAGTAACATGTCTATACTGGCCCTGTGTATGTGCTGTCAGCCACACCTCTGTCAACCTGTGTACATATAGCATGCATGAAGTGGTGCATATGTGCTGTACACCATAAATACTGTCATTATATCTGAAAACAAGCCAGTGATATATCAGATTACTACACGTCATGTACAGTAGTGGTTATATTTCATGACATAAGCTGAACATTCTGTGGATGATTGTACAGTACTGCGGTCTGTGTAGTGATGGTGAATGTCGGCAGTGTGTGTATTGTTAATATGTACTTCAGCCTGTGTACAGACTGTGGTAGATGTCATGGTTCTACCTCCCCTTCCTTCAGATGTTACATGCTGCCGCACTGTACGTTACCATTTTTCCTTATATGTTTGTAGGGCCATACACATACATGTCCCATACCACAGACAGCCATCATGACAAACTGTGTAGCAGCCCAGTATATGTAGGGTCATTCTGTGAGTGGCACATATGAGGATGGTGTAGAACAGATAGTCCACATATTGTAATATTATGCTAGCTTACCATATGTGGCTGTGGCTGTGTTCACATTGGTTGTGGTTATGCACTGTCACACAGGTGTATCTTACCCTGTGCTATGACATGGCTGTCGAGCCTGCTATATATACAGGTACATGTGCATTACCCCATACGAGAAGTAGGCCAGTGTTGAGCCAGTCTGCCTGTAGCCTGCACAGTGCATTGTTACATGCTTTGCAGCTTAGTGTACTTAACCAGTGAGATGTTATGTGCAGATACTCACCAGATGTACTGCTGCTGGCCCTCCCTTAAACATTATGTATGTCAGATAGAACAGTGGGATGCCATGGCACCCCTGTACCAGTGGTCATTATGTGTCATGCCAGACAGGAGTGTGTGAATCCAACACCTATGGTGCCAAATGTATACCAGTAGTTATGTGTTATACCCATCTACATGGCTGTCTACATCCATATTGTCAGGCCTGTTACACATGTGGTGCACTAAGGGATCATGTGTATACCTCTGGACTGTACAGGTTGTGTCCAAAGTTCCACATATAGTGGCCAATATCTCTGCTACACTCCACAGGGGCATTACATGCTAGCAGCGGTACCTTACAATGATTTCCTTAGGATGTCTGTCAGTAGTCAATGGCACACATGTTATAAGCAGATGTCAGCATCCACACACACCATGTCTGTGAAGACAATCCCAATGACAGTAGAACAGTCTAGTAAAATACCTGCTATACATAGCTGTCATCCCCTTGCACTACTACCGTAGGACTGTAGGGGCTGGGGTACGGCTACACTCCATGTCCAGGACATATGGTGGAAATATATGTACATATACTTATCTATATAGCCATATATATAATTATATGTGTACTACATTGAATTACCACTGTCATGGCAACCACCCACTATAACTCCCTACAGCATGTGGCCATGGTCCCTTTACATTTTCTGTGTGATGGACATCTGTCCTGTGTGTGGGCATCAGTGATACAGGCAGCAGGTAGCAATACCTCTTACAGGAGAACCTGCACACTCAGAGCAGACACATATTTGTAGGAGGTTCAGGAACTACAGATAGACTGTGGGTAGAGTTGTGTAATGCTTTGCATAGTACTGGTGTTACAGGGTGTGTGTGTGTGTGTGTGTGTGTGTGTGTGTGTGTGTGTGTGTGTGTGTGTGTGTGTGTGTGTGTGTGTGTATATACACATTAGTGTACCTTGGAATGCAGTCTGTCTGCATAGCTCACTACTGTGGGCCTAACCTCTTGCTGGGCAGAGGTATGCCTATCATGTGTTGTCCATCCACCACACAGGTCATGTGTCAGATATGACACTGGCAGTGTGTGTGTGTTGCATGATACCAGTACATCGCTACATCCATGTGTATAACTAACCTCAATACCCTGACTAAGGGTATGTTGTAGACTATCCTGTAACACCAGCACCTTGCTTAGTGTATGGCAATAGTGTTCCACATATATGCCTGTGTTCCAGCCTCTGTCCCCCATCTACATACCAAGCTGTGCACATATGTCATGCTGTTGGGGGTTGTTCTGTAGTGGTCTGTGAGTATATCACACTGACATTGCTGCCATTAGTACACTGCTGTTGTATCCCCCTCACATACACTGGGGCTAGGGCCATATATGTGTGGGCATCACCTACACAACACATGTGCGCCCTTATCCACTGCAGAGGCCAGTGTATGTAACAGTGATATATGGTCTTGTATTATTGAGTCCAGGTGGGGAGCACCATAAATGACCTAGGCTGTTACAAATGTGGGGGTATCAGAGGTGAGCTGCCACAAGGTATATGGATGTACAGTACCGTATACTCCACTTATATTGACAATATTTACATGACTTGGGGTACTGCAAGCCTACTGTCTCCTGCAATGCAGACTGTTCTGTACGTTATGTCTTGTTATGTTCTGGGTACAACCCATTTGATCACAAAAATGTATTTACCTCCTACGGAGTTTGTACAGAGTGTAGATAGAGGCTGCTGAACTACACACATGCAGTACATACTGTTGATTGTGTGGTACCCTGTGGCCCAGTCTGTCAGCACTGTTGTACATTCTGAAAGGCTTGGCTTGGATTGCAACAGTTGTAAACCTTTCCAGACTACTGTATAAGTGTAACTGTTTCACAGTTGCAGTACTCTATTTATATGGTTGTCAGTATTTGAACAGCAATATGATATGGCATATAGGACCATTATGGTACACAATTAAAGGAGTCTCATTTCTGCAAACCTGTGTGTGGTGTCTTTCATATGACCTTTCTATGGGTATATGTTGCAGGCAATGCTTGACATTAGTATGTGTAGCCCATACAGTGTCCAGTTGTTCAGGTGTTAACTGTAGGCATACTGGCTGTTCCATATTGTGTGCACCTCCTAATTATGTATCTTACTGTACATATATCTGCATGTGTATGTGTAGTCACATGTATATATATATATATATATATATATATATATATATTTATATATATACATATATATATATATATATATATATATATATATATATATATATATATATATATATATATATATATATATATACATATGTGTGTATCAGAATCCTGGGGACATTGACGACTTCCACATATTGTGTGCCCTGTGGGAGGCAGACTGTACTTGGTAGTGTATTGCAGGGCACAGGTATTTGGCTGTGGGGGGATGCCTATTCCTATAAAACGTATAGTGTGTGGGGCCTCTCAACCCCATTAACGGTGCATGTGGATATAGATGTATTTGTTAATCTACAATTGCTATCTACAGATGTATGGCCATATATACCTATATAGATATATTTATCTGCTAACAGTTATATAGATATATGTGTATCTTCTTCTTCTTTCGGCTGCTCCCATCAGGGGTCACCACAGCAGATCAACTGTTGCCATTTCTTCCTGTCCTCTGCATCTTGCTCTGTGACACCAACCACCTGCATGTCTTCTTTCACCACATCCATAAACCTTATCTTAGGCCTTCCTCTTTTCCTGTTACCTGGCAGCTTCATCCTTAGCATCTTTTTCCCAATATAATCTGCATCCCTCCTCAGCACATGTCCAAACCAATGTAATCTTGCCTCTTTGTCTTTGTCTCCAAACCTTCCAACCTGGGCTGACCCTCTAATATACTTATTCCTAATCCTGTCCATCCTCTTCACACCCAGTGCAAATCTTAACATCTTTAACTCTGCCACGTCAAGCTCTGACTCCTGCCTTTTTGCCAAGGCTAATCTCTCCAACCCATATAACATAGCTGTTCACACTTCCCTCTTGTAGACCTTACCTTTCACTCTTACTGGTACTCATCTGTCACAAATCACTCCTGACACTCTTCTCTACCCACTCCATCCTGCCTGTACTCTCTTCTTCACCTCTCTTCCACACTCACCATTACTCTGAACTGTTGATCCCAAGTATTTAAACTCATCCACCTTAGCCACCTCTACTCCCTGTATCCTCACCATTCCTCTATCCTCCCTCTCATTCACACACACATATTCTGTCTTAGTCCTGTTGACCTTCATTCCTCTTCTCTCTAGAGCATATCTCCACCTCTCCAGGGTCTCCTCCACCTATTCCCTACTCTCACTACAGATCACAATGTCATCTGCAAACATCATAGTCCATGGGGATACCTGTCTGATCTCATCTGTCAACCTGTCCATCACCATTACAAACAAGAAAGGGCTCAGAGCTGATCCTTGATGTAATCCCACCTCCACCTTAAATGCATCCATCACTCCCACCGCAGACCTCACTGCTGTCACACTACCCTCGTACATATCCTGTACCACTCTTACATACTTCTCTGACACTCCCGACGTCTTCATACAATACCACAACTCCTCTCTAGGCACCCTGTCATACGCTTTCTCTAAATCCACAAAGACACAATGCAACTCCTTCTGACCATCTCTGTACTTCTCCATCAACACTCTCAAAGCAAACATTGCATCTGTAGTGCTCTTTCCTGGCATGAAACCATACTGCTGATCACTAATCATCACCCGCCTTTCTTAACCTAGCTTCCACTACTCTTTCCCATAACTTCATGCTGTGACTGATCAGTTTAATCCCTCTGTAGTTACTACAGCTCTGCACATCACCCTTATTCTTAAAAATCAGTACCAAAACACTTTTTCTCCATTCCTCAGGCATCCTCTCACTTTCCAAGATTTCTTTAAACAATCTAGTTAAAAACTCCACTGCCATTTCACATAAACACCTCCATGCTTCCACAGGTATGTCATCTGGACCAACAGCCTTTCCGTTCTTCATCCTCTTCATAGCTATCCTTACTTCCTCCTTGCTAATCCACTGCACTTTATGATTCACTATCCTCACATCATCCAACCTTCTCTCCCTCTCATTCTCTTCATTCATCAGCCCCTCAAAGTACTCTTACCATCTGCTCAACACACTCTCCTCACTTGTGAGTACATTTCCCTCATTATCCTTTATCACCCTTACCTGCTGCACATCTTTACTAGCTCGGTCCCTCTGTCTAGCCAATCAGTACAGGTCCTTTTCTCCCTCCTTAGTGTCCAACCTTTTATACAACTCGTCATACGCCTTATCCTTAGCCTTCACCACCTCTCTCTTTGCCATGCATGTCATCTCCTTATACTCTTGTCTACTTTCTTCATTTATCTGACAATCCCACTTCTTCACCAACCTCCTTCTCTGTATACTCTCCTGTACTTCTTCATTCCACCACCAGGTCTCCTTGTCTTCCTTCCTCTTTACAGATGTCACACCAAGCACCTTTGTAGCCATCTCTCTTATTAGCTCTGCTGTAGTTACCCAGCTATTCGGTAACTCTTCACTGCCACCCAGTGCCTGTCTTAACTCTTCCCTGAACATCACCTCATAATTACCCTTTTTCAATTTCCACCATTTGATCCTTGGTGCTGTCATCACACTCATCCTCATCTTCTTGATCATCAGTGTTATCCTACAAACCACCATCCTATGCTGCCTAACTACACTTTCCCCTGCCACCACTTTACAGTCTCCAATCTCCTTCAGACTGGCCCTTCTACATAAGATATAATCCACCTGTGTGCATCTTCCTCCACTCTTGTATGTCACCCTATGCTCCTCCCTCTTGTTAAAATACGTATTCAACACAGCCATGTCCATTCTTTTCACAAAATCCCCTACCATCTGACCTTCTGCATTCCTTTGCTTAACATCATACCTACCCATCACTTCCTCATCCCCTCTGTTCCCTTTACCAACATGTCCATTAAAATCTGCTCCAATCACCAGTCTCTCACCCTTGGGTACAGTCATCACCACTTCATCCAACTCATTCCAAAATTTTTCTTTCTCATCCATCGCACACCCAACTTGTGAAGCATATGCACTAACAACATTCATCATTACACCATCAATTTCCAGCTTCATAAACATCACTCTATCCGACACTCTTTTCATCTCCAAAACACTCTCAGCATACTGTTCCTTCAGGATAATGCTTACGCCATTTCTCCTCCCATTCACACCATGATAAAACCATTTGAACCCAACTCCGATACACCTAGCCTTGCTCCCCTTCCATCTGGTCCCTTGCACACACAATATACCAAGTTTCCTTCAGTCCATCATATCAGCTAGCTTTCTCCCTATACCAGTCATACTGCCAACATTCAAAGTTCCAACCCTCACTGTCACAGTCCTAGCCTTTACCTGCCTTCAGCCAGGCCTTCTGCCTCTTCTCCTCCTTCGGCCAACAGTAGCCCGATTTCTGCCAGCACCCTGTTGGCCAACAGTACTGGTGGCGGTCATTGTTAACCCGGGCCTCGACCAATCTGGTATGTGTATAGATAGCAATATATATGTATATAGAGTTAGTAAAACAACATATATATTTAAATATATGTGTATCTATACATATATGGGTATGTTGTATCTGTTAAGGTTGCACTATAGTTACACATGCAGACATCTAGATGTTGGTATACATTCTCTGCACTGTTGCATGACAGGACTGGCTGATATGTTTCTGAAACATTGAATATCTGTGTACCTGTCATGGCTTAGTGGTACATTGGTTTGTCTAGGGTGTGCAAAGTCCTTGGTTTGAGCCTTGCCAGAGTTGTTTAATTTTTTGCTGGCCAGAACACGGCCCTTTGGATAGAGAGTGATTAAGGCACCGTAAAGCAGTTGTAAGCAGGTTTGTGTGTTCTGCCCAGCAACAAAATAAACAGGTCCTGCAAGGCTCGTAAACAGGACCCTGCACATCATACACAAAGTGATTTACCACTAAGCCATGACAGATATGCATAATCATGATGTTCCACATACATATCATCCAGCCCAGGTATACAACACAACAGGGAATGTATTCCACCATGTAGATGTATTTGTGTGTTTATATATATTCATCATTGAATGGATATAACATAGCTATATATGTAGATATAGATATAGACATATCTATATGCATATATATATATATATATATATATATATATATATATATATATATATATATGCCAATAAATACATATATACATAGCTACGCATATAGCCATCGATATATATGTATATATCCACATGTCCACATTTAGACAGCACTAGGAATGCATATATGTCAGCATATATGTGGCTCACCTTTCAAAGGGAGAAATCCATGTGTCTGGAAGCTGGTAGGCCCAAAGTATGTTCTCAACATTGCACAACCCTGCAATACATGCATCGAATGTGCAATGAGCGAATGTCACTATGCATTCGTTCATTGCAGATTAGGCAATTTGGTTGCGGATGCCAGTATAATGGGGATGGGGAATAATTGCCTATCTGCACTGTAGTGCACACTAGGAGTTTGTATATCACAGTAGGGGGGTTTTGAGGGGCCCAACCCCCCAGAGGGAGGGTGCAGGGAGTCATGCCCCCTGCCATTACGATATGTATTCCAACTTGTAGTTCGAGAGTCAACGAAGGTGCCTTTAGAACTGCAGCTCTCTTAACTGTGGTGCAGTAAGAAATGACAGGTTAGTCCTTTTAGTTTGCAGAAAGGGACGTTCAAAGGAATGATTGTCCCCCTGTCAAAGATGAACACATATATATCAATATAGGTATATATGGACATACATCTGTAGATGGAACTGGGAATGTAACCACAACATATATGTCCACATACATCACTGATGGGTTTGAGAGACCCCAAACAACATACATCTGGCATGGATAGGTATCCACCCCCCAGCCAAATACGTCTGGCCTGCAATACAATACCAACCTTAGCAGATCCCATAAGCAGGACCCTACATGACAAGGGCAGTACATGTTAGCAGTACTCCATCCCACCTGTAGGATGTCAGGCTGGCATTACTAACATATCATGCAGTACAGTCAAGTGACATGTCATGCTTGGGGGAACCCCCTGGCAGGTGCAGTAATCCCTCATACAATCCAATAGCCCTACACCTGACAATGTATTCACCAATGTTGGCAGGGACATCCATAAACCCACCATGTCAGCTGGGAACTACCACCCAGGAGCCTGATGACCGTGGTCTGCAGGGACATGGAACATACCAACAGTGAACCCATGGCCAATGTCACTGGTTATCTCAACACACGGGACCCCGCCAATGTTGGACTTGTCAAATGCAGAGAATATAACCTGAACCTGGTATACCTCCTTAACCCAGTCATGACAGGTATAGATAAGGGTAAGGAGGTGCACAATGCCTATGTAGATCATAGCAGGCATTTGTACACCATCCCACTTGTAGGAATGTATGTAGTTGTTATGGGATCTACCTCCATTCACAGGATATGTTTCCTCCAGGACCACTTGGCATATGTCAATATACCACAGGTGCCATCCCATGAGCATACAGTCCTTCACAGGTCATAGATGTGTCAATGCCCTCCTCCACATTGTTGAGGTGTGCAGTACTACTGGGGTTGCTATAACTCACTGGGTGTGGCTGTTGTGCACATGACTGCCATAATTGCAGTTACTGTTGCACCTATCCTCCCACATAGCTGTCTGTAATACTGTACAGTGTATGTAATCAGGTTGCTAGTTGTTATTTACACTGTTCACAGTAGTTGAGCATCTCACACCCTCCTAAGGGTAGAGCTATGCCACCGGCATTGACACACACATTACTTAGGAGAGGATCGCAGTAGAGTGGGGAGAGGGACATACACCCTGCTGTTAGCATGTTCAATGTCATCCACATTGCAGACTGCATATATAGCACTGTGTGGTTGTGCCTATCCTGTCTTGGTGGAATTACATGTGCAACAGATGTGTCACCTGCATGGGGACATAACTCCATGTGTGCAGTCCTGTACCTGTACTGCATCCTAACCAAAGGCACTGTGTGTTGTGCCCAGCCATGGCATGTGTACCACCCACTATACTTACTGGTGTCCACTGTAGAAGGTCTGCTGGCACCATTACACCCATTAGCCATGTGGCACATGGACAAACACAACACAGTCAGAACAGATACTGGTGACAACAATACAACATTGTTAATTAAAGCTATGATGCATCATGGTTGCACAGCTACACCTTCCACGATATTAGCATTTCACTTTAATGCTGACAACATGCTATACATCATTCCATTGCTACAATGTTGTACAGTCACCTTGTGCATCAGAACCATGTTAGCCTGTCCCTGCATCGATGTTATGGATGTCAGGGAGTGGCACAGGTATCATCATATGCACAGGGTGTGTTGTTGGTTTGCCAGAGGCCTAGGCTGAGCCATGCAATTGATAACATGTGTGTGTGTGTGTGTGTGTGTGTGTGTGTGTGTGTGTGTGTGTGTGTGTGTGTGTGTGTGTGTGTGTGTGTGAGGGGGCTGAGTATTGTTATGTCGTGTGTGCAGGTATGTGGTTGCCCTAGGTTTGTTGTTTATGTGTGTGTGTCTGCTTGCACACAGTTCCTCCATGTGGCTGCCCTATACAGGGAATTGTGGGACAGCTGCAGATTGTACCTGGCAGGGTTTGCAGTTCACCGTCTCCGGCCATGGGACCAGTACCTGGCAGGGGTGCTGCAGGCAGTATCAGGTACAGTGCCAGACTGAGTATTGTCCCCAAAGTTTGACAGACTTCCACTGGATCCAGGTCCCTCCTGGGACTGGCCAGGGCCACGTGCATGTGGTCTGCAATGACGGGTTGTGGACAGCCCTCCCTACAGTGCTGGGGCTGGTACTTCCACTACAGGAGCAGCTGTGACTGTTTGGATGTCCACGGCGACCTCCAGCTGCTGGTGTTGCTGGCATATGTCCATGTGGCCGTCACAACCATCCCACCCTGCCCTATCGCATGGACATGACATTGTGGCTGAGTTCCAATGTCTCACCCCATTGTCTATCCATGACCTCGGTGTAATTACGGATGGCACCTGCTAGGTCACGGATGCTGTTAGTTACAGATGTGTGATGAGCCCTCTGCACCCTTAGACCCTGCCTGGTGTACTATTCCACTTGTGCCTGTGCCTCTATGACAGCCTGGAACATGTGTGTGGTTGAAATAGATGTGGCACGTCTGCCAGGGGCATGATGACCAGCAGTGCTCCTATGAGCACCCCTGCACATCTGCCTATGTGATACCCCACCAGACATCTGGCTATGGCTGCTGTGTCCTGACACACATGCCATAGATACCACACTGTCCTGGCCCATGCCAACCATAGGCTGCCCCTCAGCTAGGGCCAATGGTGATGAGGTGTGTAGAGGCAGTGTGACTGTGTGCGTGGATGGTGTGGATACATGTGGGTTGTCAATTGGTGGCCCAGCGGCAGCCCCTGACGACCCTTCCTGTGCTTCAACACACCTATCTTCATGGTCACTGTCTGTATCAGTGAATCAGATTCACTGAGTGGGGGGGGGCAGCCCCATCTCGCCACCTGTGAGGGGAAAATATGGAACAGACTGTAAGACCTGTATAACACCACTAAACAGTAAATACACACACACACACACACACACACACACACACACACACACACACACACACACACACACACACACACGTGTGCAGACATGGCCACACACACAGACATACACACATGCAGTCGACATACATGGCAACCCATACACTCCACCAGACAGCACCTACAGACAGCTCCTGCAACCCCATAACACACACAATAGCAGGCGATGGTGCAGTACAGTATCACACACATACCTGTAATTACACACATGTCAGCATGCAGGACATGTGGGGCTCAACAGCATGCAGTGCAACTGTAGTCAATCTCCGTTACCAACATTATACATGCTTGTGATGCATGGCTTCTGTTTGTAGGTGATTCCCACTGGTACCCACTGCACCCATGTCCACAGCATTGCTGTGCATCTGTTCAGCACCCTGGCATGTACTGTACACCATACCTCTTGGGTGTACACACCATTGCAGGATGTGTTTCTGTGTATCAGGTGTGTTTCCGCTGCTGCTCACAGCCTCTGTGTGTTCCTGGATCACATGTGGACACGTGTTTAGTGAATGCTTGATGTGTATTCACATATGTCATCATCAGGGATGCATGTATGAGTGGTAGACTACCATTAGACCAACCAAAGAGACAATGTACTGTACCTATGGTGCGTGTAGAGACAATTATTGACCATAATTGGGCCTGGCTGATGTTGCCTGTGGTACATATAGGTTCATATGTGAGTACTGGTCTATTGGTCCTGGGGCCTACATAAGCCTAGCCACAGGGTTCCCTGCCATGCACCACCCACTAGTGTTATTCCCCTGTGCCCCTGTCAGGCTGTGGCACAGACATGCTACCCAGGGTGTATTCCCCATTCCCCATCCAATTGCCAAGTGTTTCTGTCAAGAGTGTGAATGAGTAGCATTGCCTGACATGTATGGGTAGTCCGTTCCAGAATGTGGGGATTCCCCAGGACAGGGCCCTATCCCTCCAGTATGCTCTGTGTAATGTATTGATTATGTTTAGGACCCTGGAGCATGTGTTAGCAGAGGGAGTGGGATGTAATTATATGTAGCATGTTCAACTGCTCTGTGTTTGACATAGCTGTGTATGTCGGGCAGATGTCAGCTGTGCCTGGGCAATGTGCACTAGAGTGTAGCCACAGTTGTCTGAGATGGACTGTGCATTGCATGTGTTTGAGGCTGGTAATCCCATTAGTGAGGTGTGTGCTGTGTCAGTGCACATGTACAGCATGCATTATGGGTAGATGTGTTAGATGTGTACATGACCTACACCTTAGCTATGACATGCACAGTGAATTGCCAAGCATAACCTTAAACCATACTTATCGGCATCCGGCCGCTGCCTTGCTGGTATCCCAGAGGTACCTACATTGACATGTGATAGAGTTGATGTCAGCGGCCACAGCTGTGGCATTGTTACAGGGTGACTGCAATATTACAGTACAACAGCAGCTGAAGTGAAGTCCACAGTACTACAGTTTATGCATTACTGCTTATCGGTACTACACAGCAACATACCCCGCATCTCACATATGCATGGTCTACCTGTACAGATGCATACACTACAGTAGTCTACTGATATGCCCTGGAACCTTACCTGCATGCTCAATGTGTGGTGTGTGAGTAGCACCCACCTCCATGACTGTATAAGTCTGGAGCTCTTGTGGGCGGGCAGGTGCTACCAGGCTGATGAGCAGCTCCTCCACTCTGGCGAGGGGGGGATGGATGTTATGGCCCCCCCGTTGCAAGGTGGTCACCCCACATGGCAGTGGCACGACAACATACTTGCCGGAACAGGTCACTACAATGGTGGCGGACCTGCTCATAAGTATGGCTGTGCATCCCCACCTCATTCACCCTGCGGACCACATCAGTCCACATGGCTGTTCTCTCCTGCTGGTCCATGCTTCTCCGTGAGAACAACAGCTGATAGCTGTGGATGATGCTGGTGATGATGATCTCCTCCTCAGCGGCACTGTAGGCAGGGTTCCTCGGGTGTGCCATACTCCATGAAAGACATAATGATAAAAATATGTCTGAGCAACTCATATGTCATGTTTGCCATAATACAATACACATATCAGTCTCCCACCACCATATCAGCTGCAACATAATGTTCACACTATGCTACTGGTATGTGTCCGGTATGTGTACCATTGGGCCATATATTGCATTGTACAACACTTTCTGCTATGTGGTTATAGACATGTTCCCTGTGGGGACACTAGAGTTGCAGGGCTGTTACAGGGTATTTTACCTGCATGTCATTGTCACTGCCACTATGTTTCCACATATGCATGTGGTAGGCCTGCTATGTGATTGCTACACATCTGCCATTCTGTAGTATTCGGGATATCTATGCTTGCTGTTGGACATGTTTTGGGATTGTGTGGACTATTACAGCCCACATATGTTCCATGACAGTTGCACACCAGTATGTTTAGGGGTTATTTGCTAGCAGGAACACCACTCCAACTTAATGTGCACATGTTACCAGTCCACATCACAACCGTGGCCCACCATGGAACCTCATTATCTACTGTTCCATCACTACCTTCATGTGGAAACACCTCAGGGGACGGTGTCCCCCCCATGCAGCACACACAGACATGTGTCTGTCACCCAGTTAGTTTGCGGGTATTGGGCATAGGTAGCTCCACAGAGACATGGGGTATGTGCTACAGCACCTGGAGGCATGCAGTACACATACACAAGGTTCAACATTCATGTCCCTCCTGCCCAGCGCACAGTCCAGGCACCTTTATGTTCATGTAGATGCTGTTGTGACTGTCCATGGGTGGGCACCATGTTCCCTTTGTTCCCATGTGGGGGCTCAATGGCCTCCACATTCCAAATGTAACTACCCGTCCACCGTGTTTAACCACCACATGTGTCATATACTAGCCCTGTATGCTGTTTTATTTGTCACCCAACCAGACCTACATACTAATATGTGCCTAATACCTTTCATCAACATATATGTCTCACCATCTCATACAATTTCAATGTGTTCCCAACATGGGTTACACACCTCACTCCACACACCATGTTGCAGCCATGTACTGGTGTGTAGGTATGTTGTGTATTGATGTGTGATGTTCTTTCACACATGTCAAGGCAGGGGAAATGTATTGACATGTATATATATATATATATATATATATATATATATATATATATATATATATTGTTTTTTTTATATCTATACATATATATATATATATATATATATATATATATATATATATACATATATATATATATATATATATATATATATATGTCGACATACACACACACACACACACAAACATACACACACACACATATATATATATATATATATATATATATATATATAAAATATATGCATGTATATATATATATATATATATATATATATATATATATATATATATAAATATATATCTGTCTGTATATATATCATCATCTTCTTTTGGCTGTTCCTGTTAGGGGTCGCCACAGCAGATCATCTGTTTCCATTTCTTCCTGTCCTCTGCATCTTGCTCTGTGACACCAACCACCTGCATGTCCTCTCTCACCACATCCATAAACCTTATCTTAGGCCTTCCTCTTTTCCTGTTACCTGGTAGCTTCATCCTTAGCATCTTTTCCCCAATATACTCAGCATCCCTCCTCAGCACATGTCCAAACCAATGTAATCGTGCCTCTCTGGCTTTGTCTCCAAACCTTCCAACCTGGGCTGACCCTCTAATATACTTATTCCTAATCCTGTCCACCCTCGTCACACCCAGTGCAAATCTTAACATCTTTAATTCTGCCACATCCAGCTCAAACTCCTGCCTTTTTGTCAATGCCACTGTCTCCAACCCATATAACGTAGCTGGTCTCACTACCCTCTTATAGACCTTCCCTTTCACTCTTACAGGTACTCGTCTGTCACAAATCACTCCTGACACTCTTCTCTACCCACTCTATCCTGCCTGTACTCTCTTCTTCACCTCTCTTCCACACTCACCTTTACTCTGAACTATTGACCCCAAGTATTTAAATTCATCCACCTTCGCCACCTCTACTCCTTGCATCCTCACCATTCCTCTATCCTCCCTCTCATTCACACACATATATTCTGTCTTATTCCTGCTGACCTTTATTCCTCTTCTCTCTAGAGCATATCTCCATCTCTCCAGGGTCTCCTCCACCTCTTCCCTACTCTCACTACAGATCACAATATCATCTGCAAACATCATAGTCCACGGGGACTCCTGTCTGATCTCGTATGTCAACCTGTCCATCACCATTGCAAATAAGAAATGGCTCAGAGCTGATCCTTGATGTAACCCCACCTCCACCTTAAATGCACCCATCACTCCCACCGCAGACCTCACCGCTGTCACACTACCCTAGTACATATCCTGTACCACTCTTACATACTTCTCTGACACTCCTGACTTTCTCATATAATACCACCACACCTCTCTAGGCACCCTGTCATATGGTTTCTCTAAGTCTACAAAACCACAATGCAACTCCTTCTGACATTCTCTGTACTTTTCCATTAACACTCTCAGAGCAAACATTGCATCTGTAGTGCTCTTTCCCAGCATAAAACCACTAATCATCACGTCCCTTCTTAACCTTGCTTCCACTACTTTCCCACAACTTCATGCTGCTGTGACTGATCAATTTAATCCCTGTGTAGTTACTACACCTCTGCACATCACCCTTATATATATATATATATATATATATATATATATATATATAAATATATATATATATATATATATATATATATATATATATACACATAATTTCCTGTCTGTCCTTTTGTCTTATATAACATCTATGTAAATTTTCATTCCTGCATATGTAAGCTATATTCTCTTGTTGTAACAATACTTTGAATCTTGCAATTTAATTATGTACTTCTATTGTGTATTGGAGCTTTTCTCCTCGGGCCTCTACTGAAAACGGATATGTATCCAGCTAGACCAGCCCGGTTAACAAATGTAAAATAAATAAAATAAATAAATATTTATACATATGTACATATATGTGTAGATATCATTTTGTGTTGTTTATATGCCTATATAAATGTATAACTGTCCGAGGTTCTGTACACATATACAGCTGTGAATATGTATCACACATATATGTATCCATATGTGGGGTGCATACAAACATCTGGACTACACTCATGTACCCTGTTTACTTCATAGCTCAACTGTTCTGCCTTGCTGCAACACAGACAGGTGTCACATTCAAACACAGACTAACACTGAGAGGAGTGTATATATGGTGACATGCAAGCATAATATACTGTTATGGCAGTTGGGCATGCTATGCTACACTTGAACATGACTGTCCTGCAGGTGGTGTGGTCTCTCATCCATGTGTCTATCATGGCAGTATTAATACCCCCCCGCCAGCCATTGGCCTCAGTAATTTACAGAACACATATATCATGGGTCACATCTTTGCCATTCACTGCTGGTCTGCACATTTGACAGGTATGTCCCACTGCCCACAGGGACTGATACTACTGTCCAGTGCAGTTGTTAAGCACAACATCATTACAGGAACAAGTACTGATGGCACATATACATCCTTTCACAGTATACATCCTATTATCCTATGCCATATAGTACATGCCATTAAATGCATATCTGTTTCACATACCTGTTATGTTGTTTCCACTGTAACACAACCCTGAGCTTTGTAAACTTTCTTGATTCTCTCTCTATCTCTCTCCCTCTCTCTCTCTCTCTCCAGTAGAGTGATTCTCCAGTATTGATGATTAGCTGGGCTGCTTTGAATGCAGCATGCTTTTCAGGTGGTGGCCTCGCCTGATCAGGTGGTGGCAGTTGCACCGTGTAATTTCCAACAGTTGCTAGTTGCATGATAACCACTGTGTAGTCAGATAACCAACCTCAAATTACCCCTTCTGTGTGCCTTGCCTTCTGCTTTCTTATCCCTTGATCCAGTCTTCTTCTTCCTATGGATGAGTGGGTGTGGGACAGTGAGCAGCAAACCTCTTACAGCAGAACCTGCAGGCACAGGGCAAATCCACATTTGCGTAAGGTGCCAGACCTACAGACAGTGTGCATAGTGTTGTATGCAATGTATCTTGCTGTTCTTACAGGGTTTCTGTGTACATGGTACTTTTTCATGGAATGTTGTCTGTCTGCATAGCTCTCAACTGTGGGCCTATCCGTATGATACTAGGGGGATTGGCTGTTAGGTTTTGTCTGTGCACCACATAGGCATTGTCCCAAATATATCTGTGGCATTCTGTCTGCTGAGTGCTATCAGTACATGGCTGCATCCATTTGTATTTCAATGTTGTATACCTGCATAAGAGTATGCCGCAACAAATCCTGTAACACTAGCAAATTCCAGGGTGTATAACAGCAATAATGCAAATATGGCCCTATGTTCCTGCCTCTGTCCTCCACATATATGCCAGTCTTTGTCCTGCTGTGATACAGGAAGGGTTGTTAGGTAATGGCCAATCATTATTTACTGATAGCATTACTGCTATCATTCCCGTCATGTCATGGACTCCCACACCAACTGTTGGGCCAAGTACATATATATGGGGGCAACAGCTGGAGAACACATATGTGCCCTTGTACATTACAGAAATAAGTGTGTGGTACACAGTGTTCCTTGCCCTTGTACAGCCTTTTATAGGGGGGTTCTATGCCATTAACCTAGGCTATGGCACCTTTTCAGTGATTTAACTCTTAAGAAGAGGGTCATTCAATGAGATAGTGAGATGTTAGGTTAACCAAGGGTCTATATTAGATCACCGAACACTTAAAAAAGTGAACAGTGATTAATCGACCCTATGTAAGTGAAAGCTTACAATCTTGAACTGTCAGAACAGCGATTTTTTTCCTAGGGAAAAAAATTGCTCTTCCAAAACACATACACACAACACAAGCACAACAAACAAACAGCAATCCACGCACATACACCTAAAATCTGACACCTAACCCTACACTAAACTATACACACACCACTAACTATCCACTTACCTTAACCCAAACCCTAACCCTAAGGTCCATCATTATCGCACACTCACCTCACCCGCTCCCTAACCCTACCTCACCTAACCCACCCTAACCCTCATGTCCACACAATCGCACACTTACCTCACCCGTGCCCTAACGCTAACTCACCTAACCCACCCTAACCCTCATGTCCACACAATTGCACACTTACCTGAACCCGACCCGTAACTTTCCACCACAGCGCTGAAAATACCAAAGCAACAGAAACGGACAACCAAATTCTTTCCCTAGGAAAAAGTTCGGGTTTCTGTTGCTTCGATATTTTTAGCTTTTGCTTACATAGGGTCGATCAATCACCATTCACTTTTTTAAGTGTTTGGTGATCTAATATAGACCCTTAAGCAATGTTATGTACAGGATACTGTGACATTAACACAAGTGCTACTTTTTCCCCTAGGGCTTGGCTACAGGGTGTAATTGGAGGCTGCTGAACTACATCTGTAATTGTTGATTGTTAAGTATCCTGAAGGCAAATCTTGTTTCTACTGTTGTACTAATTGAAGGCCGTGGCTTGGACAACATAGTATGGCATATATACACATTGCTTGCATCTACTGTTTTGTGTGGGCCTTGCATTCATGACCTATTGCATATTTCAAACCTTATGTGGTGTCAGTACTGGCATGCATTATTGTATAGTACAGGAATAAAGGTTATCTATATATGCATACCTGTGTCATGTCATGTCCTTTGAATTGTGGGTGGGTATATGTTTAATGTCAATATTCTCATTTGTGGGAATGGTTGCCACACTACACATTTCACAGGTACCAGTTGAAGGGCTTGTGGCTAAAGGATATAATTTGCACCCAGTACTTCCACACTACTTCTACATATGTATGGCTACTGATACCTTTTGTGTGTGTATATGTGTATGCACCTATATATATCTCATATGGCTATATCTCTCTCTCTCTCTCTCTCTATATATATATATATATATATATATATATATATATATATATATATATATATATATATATACATACATACATATGAACATATGTATCTATATACAATTGCTGTTACATGATTGTGAGTCATACATTAATATATATCTACATATAGCTGTCTGTCTGTCTACATTTGCAGATATATATCTGTCCATATGTCCATGCATGTTCGGCTGTGTATGTACCTATATATATATATATATATATCTCATATGGCTATATCTATATATATGTATACATAGATATATACATCTGTATATATCTATCTCTCTCTCTCTCGCTGTGTGTATATCTATATATATATATATATATATATATATATATATATATATATATATATATATATATATATATATACACACACACATACATATATATATATATATATATATATATATATATATATATATATATACATACATATGAACATATGTATGTATCTATATACAACTGCTGTTATTGATTATTTGTGAGTCATGCATTAATATAAATATCTACATATAGCTGTCTGTCTACATTTACAGATATATATCTGTCCATATATCCATGTATGTTCGGCTCATATTTTGGCCTGTTCCTCATTAACTTGGCAATTGTCATGGAAGATCGCAGCATTGAAGTCAGTAACTAGTGGCAACACTTTTGTGTTTCAGACTTCATCTCCTTCTACACATGTTCTAATGCATATAACAGTGTAACTAGCAACATTTTAAGTGTATCAGAGCATTAATTGACATATATCCCTATTTGTACCCACAGTGTGGCATACTTTGTCCAGACTTCTTGCATTAACAGGTTATGTGGTGTGATAATAATACATTTCCTGTACTGTTGACTGATTGTGCTGCATGATATGTTTGTGAAAACTTCAGCCTACGCATATCTGCCATGGTTTAGTAGTAAATCACTTTGTGTATGGAGTGCAGTGTCCTGGGTTTGAGCCTTGGAGAGGCAGTTTATTTTGTTGCTGAGCAGAACAAGGGACGTTGGCTACAGAGTGACTAAGGCACTTTTAAGCGGTTGTAAGCGGGTTTGCACAAATTTGCATGATGGTAAGCACTGCCAACCTCCGCTTATGTTTTCTTACAGTCAGTTAGCTTCAAATTTCTCAACCTGTGTAGGCATAGCTTACCCCCTGGGCACACCCGCGCAAACCCACTTTCTGCTGCTTAACAGTGCTTACTGCCGCTTACCCCCACACTAATTCCTTTAAAAGAAAAGAAAAAGGGGTTGATAGGACAGTGGTGAAAAATGGGGCACAAAGAGGGAAAGACAGTAAGGAAAATAGCTATGCATGTGCAGGAAGGGGTATAGGAAAGGTCCATAGTTGCCCATTTCTTCTACAGCAACAGCTGTGCATATGCACTATATTTGCAGGTACATTTGGACCCTCAAACCCCTGGGAGAGGGGTGAGGACAACATATATTCATTGTGATGCCAATTAGACCAGATTACATGTGTCCAGTGGACATGTGTGCAAAATGGACAGCTATGTATGGGGCGAGATTTTTTTGTGGTAACAGATTGCCCTTTATTTTTTTTTTCAGGTGAGAGTGGGATGTTGGGGAGGGGTAGCAGGTATATTTGGAGAGGAAGGTTGGGTAGGTTAACAGACAATACGCACAAGACTCATACAAGGCCGGTATATGACACATGTGGGGGTAAACACCTTGGATGGGGAGGGGTGTTTGGAATTCGCAAGCCCATGAGCCCCCAACTGGAAACAGTGGGACTGAGGTCCCCACCCATGGTCAGTCACCAATGCACCTTCACGGCCCCAAAGGTGGCTGTGCTGGGGGCTGTGTAGGAGGGGCAGGCTAACCTTCTAATAGCGCCACTCAGCCCTCAAGCTGGCATAGCTGTTCTCGATACTCCAGATCGAGCTCCTTATGCACCACACCGCGGACCTGTTGATGGGTGACATGTTCCCCTCCGCACCCGCTCCGAGGGGGGGTGAGCCCCATCCCCTGCAGCAGTTCCACCTGAAGGTGGCGCAGGGCCCACGGAGGAGGAGGTCCCAGGCTGAGCCCCAGATGTGCTGCTGCCCGGTGCCATGGCCAGCTGAGGTGGGACAGGTGGGTCCGTGGGGACCGGCCTTCCCTTATGAGCTGTGTTGTCACAGGTTTATGACAGATATGGGTTAGTAACAGTCAACAGCATTCAGAATTAGTTATAACAGCATGCATAAGTATTCTCATTAACCCAACACACCAGCGTTAACACAGTTGCAGAGCAAGTAGAACACATGTATATATATATATATATATATATATGTATATATATATATATATATATATATATATATATATATATATATATATATATATATATATATTTATAGAACAACAGTGGCCATTACAGGAGCATGCATGTTTCATTGATGGCAACAGGCCACCAATATGGGTGTATTTTCACATGGCACATGCATAGAAACAAATGTGAATATTTATAAACCATTAAGACATATGTCCCAACCAAAGTTTGGAGTGTACACATACCAGTTGAGGAGTGTCATTGGGTTATAGGGGTGAGAGAGGGAGTTCAATTAGCAACTAATATATCCTTGTAGTTTTCACAACATTCTTAGTCACTGCAGTGGTCTTTCCCTTACATGTATTATTACACTACACAGTGGCCTTATATTGTATACTGGTATGTTTATAAATTATTATATACATGACCTGTGTCTTACAGATAGGCATGACCGGCTGCAGGTGTTAATGCAACGTATGTTGAGAGTTGCTGTCATACACTTTGGGTAAAGTGCTAGAATGACAGGTTTGTTTCCATATACATTCTCTGACTATGTACACATTTGAATATCAGTTATATGTCATTGACAGCTGCCTACAATTCTTGGAACATCATACTGGATTTTCAGGGGAACAGAGTACCAAGTTGGTGATATGGGCCATTTATCTGGACATGCTGGACAGATTAGAACAATTGTGGGGTATGATTATGCATACAACTTACATTTTGAATATTCTAGCAAATTCTGTACTGTTGCTGGGTGTAAGTATGCATACAGCTTTCTATCTGAACAATGTATCAAAATCTGTACAGTTGTGGGGTATGATTATGCATACAACTTAGCAGCACTCCCAGGATTCAAACCCCTGCTGTGTGTGACAAAATATTATAGCTAACATCACAGTACACTGTGCTATCAGATAATTGATGTAAAGCTTTTAACTGTTTTCTAAGTCTCCCTAACTTGTACAATATAACTGACCTCTTGGAACTTCCAACATTGTTATGCAGGACTTTATGCCCATTTTAGCTGCATACCACGGTGTGGGTGACACTGCTTAAGATATAACATTACTATTTATAGTATGGAACAGATCACCAACATATGAGAGAAGAGTAAACAGAAGCACTCCTGGGGTTATACCTTTATTCACAGACTATTACACATTTATTTCTACTAGTACAATACTTTCTAAGGCTCTTATATTTATTTGTTATGACAGTACATGCAGACTGATTACTAACCTGCCTCGTGACACAGCCTTTGCAGCCTAGCATCATGGGCTTGCTGGTTTGCAGCCCACTCATCTGCAGCTGTCAGAGAAATGCAGTGATATTTAGCCATACTTATCCATAGTATACACAAGCTAGGCAATTATTTACTCAGTCCTGGGACACTGGGCATCTGCCGAGACTCCTGGATCCACTGTTCCAATACATCCCCCCTCCACTGCTTCAGGTCAGCATGATGGTGCCTGACCTGCTCACCAGTGCGGGGGATACCTGTGGCACTAGTGAGGTCACGGGTGAGACTGTCCCAGACCTCCATTTTATACTGCGAGCCCTGGTACTGGCCCTGCAGTAGTCTCTAATCATGGTGTTTTACCAGGAGCCATACCATGATTTTTAACTCCTGGATGCCCCAGTGCTGCGCTCTAAATCGAGTGCCTTCACCCACACCAACCATTCTGCCTGCAGTAGGAAGCTGCAACCAGTTATGAGTAGTATTCCCGCCTGTGGGATTTAAATAAGGCCATTTTCCCACACTTCCTCATGACTGGCCAGTTTTGAATAGGCTAAGCTATGGGCAGACCTGCTTACATGAGGCTGTCACTGCTTAAAGAGATATACCACTAGGCAGATTAAATTGGCTCACCTACACATTGCTTACACTTACTAACTTGAGCTGTGCTGCGGTTAGCATTGCTTAATAGTTAATTAGCACTATATTTGCCATTTGGCAATGATTTATTCTTCATTACAGGCTATATATGTGTCTGGTATCTGTGATTCATGTGTACATACACTGTATGGGGACCTGGGGGCTTCTGCACTTTATTACAATAACACCTCAAATCTATGCTTACTGCAGTACTCCAGTTCACATATTTATGTTCTGTGGCAGGTTATCCAACAACACACTGTACATAGATTCAATTCACATGTTTAGTTTGACTTTCCTGTGGTGAGGATTAGTTTGCTGATACCTCACTCATGTCTATTGCTATGATGGCTTGGTGGTTAACTACTATGGCTATAGTGTGTAGGATCCTAAGTTTGAGCCTTGCAGAGGCAGTTTATGTTTTTGCTAGGCAGAACAAGGGCCATTGGATACAGTGTGATTAAGGTACTTTTGAGTAGTTGTAAGCGGATTTGCATGGGGGTAAGCACTGCTTACACAGGTTAAGCAATTTAGAGGTTTACTGGGTGTAGGACACTGTAACTGGAAATTAGCAGTGCTTACCTTTGTGCAAACCCACACACATGGCCTTATACTCACTTACTAATGCTGACATATGCTTATAACTGCTTCTTGCTGCTTAACCTGACTGCTGCTTTATGCATAATGATACTGACACCTCACATGTGCATTTCCTGCAGTGCTCTAGTATATATATATATATATATATATATATATATATATATATATATATATATATATATATATATATATATATATATATATGTTCTGTTGTGGCAGGTGTACTCCAGTTTATATATATATATATATATATATATATATATATATATATATATATATATATATATATATATATATATATATGTTATTCCGTGGGTTATACAACATACATATTACTCATACCGTGCTTTGCCATGGGAAATGGTATGTCTTAGTTACCTTCCTGTGCCCCCCTCCTTTGTCGCATACATCCATGGGTCGGTCCCATTAGAATGGGTCTGACAACCCCGGCATGCGTCAGCCCATAATATCTTACCCATTATTCCCTCCACCCCTCCCCCCTCCACATCAATCATCCTTTCTACAGGTTCCATCCGAATCTCACCACACCACTACGCACTGCCCACTCTCCACTTCTTGGGTCCCATCATGTACGTTGTCTCACCCCATGGATCTTCAATGTTCCCACACATTCACACATTCAGTCTGCAAACATACATATCCTTCTTTGCTTAACTGTAAGGCATGGTATGTTAGCCCAAGGACTCTTTTTAGCAGAATTTTTGGGGTCGTCCCGCTAGACTTTGCAGGTTGACACTGTTTCTTCCACTGGTAGTATCCTGCCGGTAGTCTGGGTAGCAGTGCTGTGCAACACTTAGCGGTGCTTAATATTTGATTTTCATGATATTTGCCTTTTGGTATTGATGTCTTCTTCACTACATGTTATATATGTGTCTTGTATCCTTGATTCATGTGTACGTATGCTGTATGTGGTCCTGGGAACGTCAACACTTTATTGTAATAACACCTCACATCTGGCCTTACTGCAGTACTCCAGTTCACATATTTATGTTATGTAGCAGGTTAAAACACTTCACACTGTACATAGATTTAGTTCACATGTTTGGTTTGATTTTCCTGTGGTGAGAATTAGTTTGCTAATACCTCATGCATGTCTATTGCTATGATGACTTAGTGGTTAACTACTGTGACCATAGTATACAGGATCCTGAGTTTGAGCCTTGCAGAGGCAGTTTATTTTGTTACTGGGCAGAATATTGGTCGTTGGATCCAGAGTGATTAAGGCACTTTAATGCAGTTGTAAGCGGGTATGTGCAGGTTTGCGCGATGGTAAGCACTGCTAACCTCCAGTTACAATTTCTTACACTCAGTTATTTTCTGCTTTGCTTAATCTGTGTAGGCAATGCTTACCCCCATGCAAATGCACTTAGACATGCTTACTACTTCTTATTTGTGCTTAAACCTGCTTACTAGTGCCTTATTCATTATGACACTGACACTTTACATGTGCATTTCATGCAGTACTCCAGTTCACTTTTAAATGTTATTATGTAGGTTATACAGCAAAAAGATGTATATATATGTTCATATAGAGTTTTCACATGGAAAATGATATGTGCTGCAGTGGGACTAGAACCGGGAATGCTTGTTCGTTAGGCATATGCTCTAACCACTACATGATTGTTGTGCTACTTCATTTGCATATATATTCCTTGTTATCCTCTTCAGCCTTTTCAGCTGCTTTAACCTTAGCTAATCGATAGGCAAACCCGCACACCTACGGTTAGCTGTACTTGGGGTTTTAAAAAAATAAATACACAGGTTTCTTCATTTTATTTCAATGTACTGTTGCTGTTGAACACATGGGGACTGTTAGTGGGGATATGCGGACATGTATGAGTGGTCTCACTCATTTATTTATGCATTCTTGTGTTCTACTTTGCAGGGGCATGTTTATTCTGAGAGCTCTGCTCTCAGACACACCGCCTGCACTCGTCCACGTTCCGTGTAGCATTAGGAGTTCAGGCACCGCACCTTCATTAATATGCATGGCACGCTACAGTGCTCCTCTTAAACTGCTGCTTCCATGCAGGACTAGATTAGTCCTGCACGAAAGATTCGTAAATCTGGGGGTATGTTTTTGTCTTGTGAAGTGAGGCATCTTTAATTGGTAGTGTTAGTGATTCTCTATTGTGTTATGCCAAGCTACTTGCAAAGGATGATGGCAAGAAAAAATATGTAGTATCTCTTCATGGTGTTCTCTCAACTTTGGCTATCTTATTAGATAAAAATATGCACATTATGTATAGCACACAGACACCACCACATCTAGATTTAAGCCTTGATTCCATGGCATAAGCATGATGCATTTCAGAATATTTTCACTACTTGCCACAGACAACAGGCAGATTTATGAAGAAGAAAATGTAGCTTAAATATAATCAAAAAGTCACATTGTATGACTTTACATTAAAGATCCTATTTGAGCCTTTTCTTACTGCTGCCCTTTGTAAATTCATGGTAGATGTAGAGATGAATGGTATATATCCAACAGTTCAAATAATATTTCCTGTCACAATACAAAAAAAGTATTTACCATAACAGAGTTTTTGTCTGACCATTCTTTTGCTAGCATTATTCTAATTTTATGCTGGTCTGATATAAATGCATTATAATTTACATGTATTTTGATATGTGCCTTTATTATTTATAGGTTCATAGGATCATAGGTGTGCATTAGGCTAATGGCCCTGGGGCCTTTACAAGCCTACCCCATAGGTTTACCCTGGCATCGTGCCACCTGACCTTAAGTTCTCAATGCCTGGGTTGAGTAGAGCTACTGGAGTGATCCCCGGGGTGAATTTTCTATTTCCCATCCACTCATCAAGATTTCTCATAAAGATGGCCAGTGAGGTGCTCTGTTTGACATGTATGGGAAGTCTATTCCATAACATGGACAGTTTCTGGGTTATGAACCTGTCCCTCCAGCTTGTTCTGTTGATTGTGGTAATGAGACTGAGGTCGCTGGAGCATGTGGCATGGAGGGATTGGGATTTCTTTAGATGTAGCGTTTCTAACAGCTGGGTCAGACATGGCTTTGTAAGACAAGCAGAGATCACCTCTAAGTAGGCGATATGAGACAGAGAATAGTTGGAGTTTTTTCAGTATGTCCATATAGGACAAGTGTTTAAGGCCTAGGATCCTCTTTGCGAGGTATTTTTGCAGCCTCTCCAGTTGTTGCAGGTGTCTAGTGAGGTACATGCCAAATGGGCATTGTACTCAATGACTGGCCTAATGAGGGAAGAGTAGAGGGAGACAATTATCTTCCTGGATGCAAAACCCTTAGTAATGAGATGTGCCACATAGAAGGACTTTCTGACCACAGTGGCAATGTGGTGGGCAAAAGAGAGGTTGCTGTCAACCTGTGTTCCCAGATCTCTTATAACACCTTCTGTGTTCAGTAGACTACCATCAATGTGGTAATTCATGGGAACTGGGTTTTTCCCAAAGGGGATGATGACACACTTTTTGGCACTGAGCTTGAGGCCATGGTTCTGACACCAGTCATTGGTCTCAGTGAGGCCTTTCTGAAGGATGTCAACATCACTTGGGGAGTTAATAATAGCTCCCAATTTGCTATCATCTGCAAACTTTGTCAGACAGAATCCCTTTGTGTTGGCCTGGACTTCAGAGAAGTAGATACCAAACAGAGAAGGACTCAGAACCGTACCCTGTGGGACTCCACTTGTGACTGGTTGGCAGTCTGACTTGGAGTCAGCTACTTTCACACTGTGGGTTCTATCTTTGAGCCAGTTTGCAACCCACCTAGTGATATAGAGGTTGATGCCTAACTTAGTGAGTTTTTCTATGATTCCTGAGTGAGAAATGGTGTCAAAGGCCTTGGCCAGATCAAGGTAGGCTGTATGAACCACCTTGCCATCATCCACAGCTCTGGTGACTGACTCAAAGAAGTCCACCAGGTTGAGCAGGCATGATCTACGCTTCACAAAACCAAACTGTGTGGGATCCAGAGTTTGGAGATTCCCTACATCCTTGTTTATTAGGTCCATGATGATGTGTTCCATAGCTTTCCATATCTGACTCGTCAGGCTAATGGGGAGATAGTTTCCAGGGTCTGTAGTCGCTCCTTCTTTGTGGAGCGGGATGACTGTAGCAGTACGCTATTCAATAGGGACAAAGCCTGAGGTGAGGCTGTGATTGAACAGGGCACACAGGTACGGTGCCAGTTCACTCTGTAGTTCATGTAGAACACACCCAGGGATATTGACAGGTCCCATAGTAGCTGTATTCTTGGCCTTGGACAATGCTGTTTTAACCTGTACAGCAGTAATACTGGGTGCCTGGCAATCTATTGGTATTGTGATTGGTCCTTTGCTGGGGGAGAGAGGGGTAAAGTTGGCACTGAATCTGTCAGCCAGTATATTAGCAATATCTGTTGGCTCAGTATAGGAGGTACCATTGTGCCATAACTCAGAGAAAATCTAGGTATTGCCATGGGATATTCTTTACATAACTATAGAAAGCCTTGTGGTTGTCTTTACTAACTGCTGCAATTCTGTTTTCATAGCTAGCTTTAGAGGATTTGATGAGGGATCTCAGCTTTTTGTTGAGGCTAATAAGGAAGTCCTTCCCATCTTGGGACTTCACCTTATTCTGCATCAGTTTCCTCCTTCTGTTGTAGAGTTTGTTTATGGCAGGAGACCACCAGATTGGCTTCCTTTTTTTGGAGGAGACAGTCTTGGTTCTTTTGGGCATAGCGAGATCCATGCATTTGTGTACGTGTTCATACAGTGCATTGGTGTATGATTTGGTGGTCATACAACTATCCTCCATTTGCATGGGTGCCATGAAGTTAGCCACCTCTGTTTTTAGGAGCCCAAAGTTAGCTTTGGAGAAGTTTTTCATGGTGGTTATCTTTGTGGGGCAGGTGGGAGTGATCCGGATTTCCAAGGTGATTAGTTTGTGGTCAGATCTATCCAGGGAGGGGTTGACTAATGGTGTAGAGCAGCGGTCACCCATGTTAGTAATGACCAGGTCAAGGATGTTGCTACCTCCAGTGGGTGTAAGAATGAGCTTGTCCAGGGAACTGGAATTAATGAATTCCAGGAAACGTTGTGCAAGTGTATTGGTACATGAGTAGTTTTGCCAGTTAATGGAGGAGTAGATGAAGTCGCACAGTATGAGAGTGTTAGGCTGGACCCTAATATTCTCCAGGGTGCTTAGAAACATGGAGTGTGAGTCTTGGGACATGGTTGGGGACCTATAACAGGCTATGACCTGAATCGCTGTCTTACCCAATGTTAGCTGCACCTGAAGTATCTCTGATGCATTATGTTGGGCTACCGGTCTGGAGGTGTGCACATCCTTCATAAATATGGAAACACCACCACCTTTGGAGCTTCTGTCCAAGTTCTGTGGCCGAAATGTGTGGAATGAGTTATAGCCTGTTAGAGCAAGGGTGCTTTCTGCTGTCTTGATCCAGGTCTCTGTTACAACACAAATGTCGATGTTCTCCTTTTTAAGGAGTGCTTCGACCGAGTGCATTTTGATATTTAGACTTCTATCGTTGAGCAGCATGACCCTCAGATTGCATTTGTTTGTAGCTGTTACAGTGGTAATTTGGTCTTTGGAACACCTAAAAAAGGCACTATAGGGGTGGCAAGAGACTTGGCCAGCATCCAGAAGCCTAGGGTGACAGATGCAGACCATCTCTGGCATAGTATTGAGGTCTGTCAATCATGTGATCCCAGGTTGTTATGCACTTTGTATGAATTACAGACAACTTGTTACTCAAATACACAGCTAGATCATAAGCATTTAGTAATGCAAATGTTATAAAGGAATTCTCTCCTAAGTTAGTCAATGCAATTCCCTAACTTTTTATTAACTCTTTTCTCCTTGACGCACTCTTGACAAATGTACATCAAAGTATCGGCACTATGAAAAATGTAATTATTCTGCAGTTGCACCATTCATCCACAAATACAAGCCCTTAGAAAGTAACACTTCTCAATGTTTGCTCTTGCACTGCTAGGGATTCTGAGGGTCCTTATACCATGTTTAGCTTCTCAGCACTTAGTGCAGATTGTGGTACTCATGGATGCTAATGATTTGACACCTGATTAGTATATTCACAGTGTTCACAGGGCTACTGACTGGATCCACAAACTTTGTGTGGAAAAGGCACTTGTTGTCACTAGTTGGGAGACTGGATCAAACTTTCTTATGGTGTTTGATTTGTTGTTTTTACTTTAACTCTACAGCAAAAATTACATTCTTATAAGGGTATTTGTTCTTTTTCACTAACATATTTTTCAATTACATATACATGTTGTCATCACCATAATTGTTTGCTGTCTGCATTGTGTGTCAATTCATTGCTGTAATAATATTATATATAAGTTAGTTATTTTAATTGCAAATGTAAACACATAATCATGTCTGCTATTTATAAAACATTTCTGAGAAACATTTACTTATTCAAATAAACATGTATATAAGTATAGCAATGTTAAGAGGTTTACATTTGTAGTCCAACAAACCTGATATATATATATATATATATATATATATATATATATATATATATATATATATATATATATATATATATATATATATTATCATAATTATATATATAATCCACTAACACAAATGGATATCCAATTCACTTTTAGTTCCTGTGGTATGCGTTTACAAAGTAGAACACTTACTGTATGTTAAACAGTGTTTCATTCAACAGACTTTTTTTTTTTTGCTCAGGTTATTTTTTTTTTTTGGAGGGGGTTACACTTTTTTATTACCACTATTTTTTATGTTGTTGTGTGCATTATTTTTGAAAAGCTTTTATTACAATGCTAGAAAAATAACTACACTTTTAAATCCAATATTTTTCATTCTACCTTTATTCCTTTTTTCATATTATGGGTGTGCCTTTATTATCTCCCCATAATACACCATACATAGATGCATAAACCATGAATGCATGATGCACTATAGAGACAGTCATCATCTTTTACTATAGGGACACATGTCATTCCCTCCCATGACCCATATCTGAGAGCAGATGGTTACCATGATTATATCTGAGAGCACATGGGCAGAATTATTAAAACAGTTGGAGGGACATTACAGTGGAATTCTGTAAAGATAAATCTATATGACAGCATGTCTGACCCAGCCTCTCCCCCAGATCCCACAATGAGGGAGAGGGGCCACAAGTGTTGTCAGAGTGTGTCAGAGAGGTGTGTTGTCTGCATGTGGCTGTATGCAATAGTGTGTCAGCGGGCATCGTACAGTAGCCATGTGTGCAGCTGTCATGGGCACAGGCATGTTCCACCAAGACCTTGTTCCAGACAATGCAAGTTACACATGTTGTGACACATTGTGAGGGACCATTGAGAACCATGTATTGTAAATTGGACATTGGAAAAATTACTCATAATGTTATCTAATGATATATATATCTGTCTGCTAGCAGTAGATCATTATTACATCATTAGGTGTTAGCATCAAGATCCCCCTTAATGTGTGAACTGTCAGGAACATATGTCTGTTCCAGATGGGAATAGGGCTATGTGGGTATGGATAGTGCACAAAAACCCAAGATAGCATTCAGGAAGAACTCCTTCAGCAGCAGGGAAAATGGAAGCTTCTAAAACACTCATGGACTGAGCAGTGCAATGGATGCATAAAAGTATTTCTTTACATTTAAAGTCAATAAACCATAGCTTATATTGCCATCCAGTTAGGCACCAATTTATATAATTTCAGCACACTGTTTTAACAGAATTGTATACGCATTTGAATGAGAATGGTAGTATTTGTAAATGTTTTGCTATGCTATTATTTATTTATCTTTAAGAAGTTTTGTCAGTTGTCCTGTGATTATTTAAATTGCCTTAAAAAGAGCACTTGAAGTTTGTTTTAATAAATTCTCATGAAATCTAGCTGAACTTTAATGCATACAGATGAAAAGTGCCCAGTCTTAGTAAAATTAGGTTTGTTGTTTGATCATCCTGGAATACTTCAAATTGATGGTGTGGTTTGCTAATTTCTTTGACCACACATCATGCTGGTGGAACATACAAATTGCTTTTATATATGTGCATATGTGTATAAATACATAAAAACAAATGTAAGTACAGAATACGGAGATATACACACATAAATATATATATATATATATATATATATATATATATATATATATATATATATATATATATATATATATATATAAACATTATAGTACGGTTTGGCTTTATTGACTTGAATGTAACAATAAGCCCTGCACGTTGTGCAGGACTAGTGCAGGAGCTCCAGGAGGCAATATGTCTGCCGTGTGATCCAGGAATAAGCTGTAGGGACATACACAAGTGCTCCTGCAGTAGTCCTGCATGGATTCAGCTCCTGCATGCAAATTACCCAATTTGCAGGTGAAATCCATGCAAATGAGGTGAATTTGCAATCCAGGAAGCTGGCAGCCGGCCATGCAGGACTAGTGTAATCTGCAAAAGTGTACTAGGTTAGTAACCGAGTACATTTCTGCAAACTGCAAAACGGAGCCATGACTGCGCCAAATAAAGGGTGGATATTATGTTGAAAGCTTGCCAATGGCCAAATATATGGCCATTGGCATGGAAAACAGTTGAAAAAAATTAACTTTTTTTTAGCCTAATTCAGCTGTTTAAGCATAGGGCAGCGGCGCACAAATGAGATCGGATGAAAAATAAAAAAAAAAAAAAAACTAAAATAAACCAAAATCACTATTTTGCCATTATACTCAATGGCAGGCAGTGAATAGTGGTTGCTAAGGGGGGAGGCTCAGTATGGGACCTGTAACTATGCATCAGCAGGCAATTCTATGCAAATGAGGGGGATGATACTGAATCCCAGATTTCACCTCAGTGCTAGTCAGCACCCAACAGTATAAGAGCAGGAATAGCTTGGTGCAAGCCTAGGACTTAGCTGACATCATAGGGGGGGGGGTGTCAGGCATACTGTAAGCGGATTGGAGCCACTTGGCTTGGGTTTGTCCTTAGCTTAGCAGAGCTAAGCACGGGTGTGTGTCTGAGGCTGCCTGGCACTCTTTACATTGCCTAAGCGCGTGTGCGTGCTACGTACCTGGTTTTAAAGGAAAAAAAAAGTAAACCAGGAAATAGCAGCTTTGTGCACATTTGAGCACTGTGTTCACACGGCGTGCCCCCCCCCAGCTTAAACAGGAAGGTGATGGGAGGGGAAAACAGCAGTAGGAAGGTAATCTAGGAGAACTAGCATAGCTGGCAGGTGAAATGTATCAGAATCAGCCAATTACACAGGCAGCAGACCAGCCCAGGCCAGAACACTACTATAAACTATGCAAACACCTTTCCGTCTGGTTTTTCCCAAATTCTCTACACCACTGGTGTGTACAAGTGGGGAAATTTTAACAAACAAAAATAACAAAATGATAGGGGCTGCAATAGCTATCATACATCAACATGTGGAAGAGGCTGAGTGTGGTGAGGATGAGAATGCTGTTGACCAACCCACAGTGAGGAGATGGAGAAGAGTATACAGACTCAGGGTAACCAACCAGGGGCTACATGAACTGGAGATAGTGGAACACTATTGGCTGGACAGGGACCTCCTACATCAAATTGTTGAGCTGTGCCGTCCACACCTGACACACAGAACTATCAGAGGGGAACCCATCCCAGTGGATACCAAGGTATGTGTAGGCCTAAGAATATTAGCTACAGGTACATTCCAAAGGCCAACCGGAGATATCATGGGGATCTCACAGGCATCAGCATCCAGGGTACTCCACCAATTCCTGGATGCCTTGTTAGCACATGCCGGTGAGCACGTATATCTCCCTAGCACCCATGAGGCATTGGACAGCAATATGCATCTCTTCCACCAAATGGCAGAATACCCTGAGGTAGTGGGTGCTATAGACTGCACGCACATATGCATCAAAACACCACGTGGTGAGTGGGATACCGTCTACATTAACTGCAAGGGGTTCCCCTCCATCAACTGCCAGGTCATGTAGAATGCCCAGGGCATAATAAGGAATGTGTGTGCTGGCTCCCCTGGCAGCTATCACTATTCCCACATCTGGCATCTGATGCAACTGTACCAGAGATTTGCCAGTGGGGACATCCCTTATGGTTACCTAGTGGGGGATGCTAGTTACACACTGGAGCCGTGGTTGATGACACCCATCAGAAATGCACACACACCCAAACAAGAACTCCATAAGAGGCACACGCACAGACCAGAATTGTAATAGAGTATGTGTTTGGGATGTTCAAGTCATGGTTCCAGTGCCTGGACATATCCGGTGGAGCCTTGCAGTACTCCCCAGCTACATGTACTCAAATTGTCATCGTATGTGCCATGCTACACAAGATGATCCTGTGGAAACAGCTGCAGCAGGAACAGCATGGGGCAGGTCCACACAGCCCCTCTCACCATTGCCAAGGCCTACCTGGAGGCGAAACAACCTGAACCTCCCACAGTAGGCAGAAGGAGGTGTGCCCAGTATGCCCTGGCTTTGGCAAAGAGGCAACTCATAGCACATACACTGACACAGTAGGGACCTAGGGAATGACACCTCTCTCTGACTCGCACATACAGTAAAATGGATGCCAAACATGACACTACCTGTGCTCAACCATGTATAGGGAATATACTATGTGCATATGACATAGGCAGACCTCCAGCACCATCCACAATACTGGCACACCCTACTCTCCTTACAAATTGCCGAATGGAGTAGTATGTGTTGTTACTTGTATCGATGGTATGGATGTGGGCATGCAAGGGAATCGGGTGGTTGAATGGGATGCCAGCAGATAGTAGACACCTATAGTGGCAGCATGAGATCTGTAACAAATACTGGTGTCACTATAGCAAGTACTACACATGGTGACAAAACAAAACTGGGAAATGTGCTGGGCTACATGTGTGTCCATATGACACACGCATGCCAGTCAGGGAGGTTCACATACCCAACAACAGTCTCAGCCAGCAGGACAGGTGTAGACAAACACAAATAAAGGCTGTGCTAAGGCCTCTGGATGATGGCTATGGGTAACCTCCTCCCCAGGCCTGCACAGACAGACTACAGCAGGTCAGGCAGTGGGATTTTAGTTCTTAAGTGTAGGAAGTCAGAAACTGATATGTAGATCAATCAAACCTAAGAGCTGTTATGCCTGATATGCCTCTAGTCAGCATGATAGATGAGAATACAGAATGAAATTAAGTACCTGACATACCAGTACAGTCATAGCAAATGTGTACAAGTGTCAGGTGTGCCCCCTCTATACTATGTAGAAATGTAGAAACAGTCAGGTGTGCCCCTTCCCCAATTCTGTGTAGAAATGTAGAAACAGTCAGATGAGCCACCTCCCCCAATCCTATATAGAAATGTAGAAACAGTCAGGTGTGCCGCCTCCCCCACTCCTGTGTAGAAATTTAGAAACATTCAGGTGTGGCCCCCAATCCTGTGTAGAAATGTAGAAACAGTCAGGTGTGCACCCCCCCAATCCTGTGTAGAAATGTAGAAACAGTCAGGTCTGCCCCGCTCCCAATCCTATGTAGAAATGTAGAAACAGTCAGGTGTTCCCCACCCACAATCCTATGTAGAAATGTAGTAACAGTCTGGTGTGTACCCCCAGTCTGATGTAGACACATTGTAATAGTCATGTCCCCCCAAATCCTATGTAGAAATGAAGTAACAGTCAGGTGTGCCACCCCTCTAATCCAATGTAGACATGTAGTAACATGTATGTGTAGGTGTAATACCAGTGGAGCACAGATGACCTGAGGTGGCCAAGGTAGCAGGATATATTTAAGCATTTGTAGAATTTGCAGGTATGTGTGTGTTAGGTTGGCATGTGTTTCATATTATGTGAGAGTGGTCAGTATGTATGCATGTTAAGGTTTGACCAGCTGGCCATTGCCCACTACTGCCGATGACAGGGCTAAGTCCTCACAACTGCAGTGCCAAAGACAATGTTCCCCAGTATAACACATGATAGCAGTAAGTCCTTGCAAATTTATGATGGTAATATGTGTCACCATCTGAAAGATGGACATGGCATGACTGTTGGGCTAGATATGCAAGCAGTACACAGAGAAAAGTACCCCAGACGTAGAGTATATAATGTGTAACTGCAAAATGGACACACCCTTGGAATTGAACATACAGGTATGCATCACATTATCTGGACTTGTAGTAGGGAATACTGATGTTGTCTGGCCAAACACCTGCAGATCGCAAAGGTGATAGGATTGATGTATTAGGAAATGGCTGATGTTCCTGCACAAGCCAGCATAACTGGAATGCCCTATGCATATCTGTGAGTCAGATGCAAGTAGTGTACATACCACACATGCACCCAGCTCACCCAACCACCACCCACAGGTACCTCACTGTTTTTTTCCCTGCTGTTGGGAATGGGTACAATATGACCCCCACCTGTGTATGGCAATAGTGAAAGAATGCAGCATGCAGTGCAGGTGTCCCATGCAGGTGTGTCCCTAGATGTAAGCAGCACCCTGCCAGCATCCACACCACCTGATCAATACTGATAGAAAGTATTGGCATGAACACCTAGCACACCTACCCTGTCATCCCAGAGGAATATACTGTAAGGCAGTCTGGGACTGTAGGACTGACAGAATGCAACAGCTTACTACTGCTAATGTATGTTATGTCATGGACACCCAAATAACAACATAACACACTCCACATAAGCCATATTCAAGGCCATGTGGACAAACCACAGTAACATGTCCACCATGTCCCCACTGCGTGAACTGTGAACCAACAGCAAAACACAGCTGTGATGAGGTGATAACTATAGGTAAAGTATCAGAGAATGTATGCATAATGTATGGAAGAGGATAGAATAATAGAGGAGGGGGGTGGAAGCATGGGCAGCATGGAATGTGCAAAGTCTGACACACAGCCATGTGCACATACTATCCCTGGCTGCAAACTCAAAAATGGGTGGCTACAAACCTGCCCATACACCACAATAGGGGTAATGCCCTAACTTATGACCCTTGACCTGTGTGAATCTGTACAGCTGTTAGGTATTGCCACAGCAAGATAAGGCCATACTGTCAGGTTGATGGATGTACAAGTATGGGATACTCTGCCATCATTGTACTAAGGTACTGAACTGGATACACAGACCCAGCAGCAAGTGTCTGCAGCTATCCCTCCAGAATGGCATAACATTCCATGAATATGTAGACATTTGACCACAATACTGGACACAGCTGCATTCACCCTGTGTTCCCCAGGACATCACTGTGAGCAAACATGTCCACCTGACAGTACTTGAGGACATAAAACATCACAGTGTATAACACTACACATGTCTGAATATCTCTGCTAACACCAGTACCATGTAGCAGAAGCAGCACAGACACAATCACCTACAGTACACACTATCCCTTGCACAGTTTGACGCCATATTGCCAACTGATCTACAGATATTCTGCAGACACAGTTTGCTAGCTGTATGGGTAGAACACAAAGGTCTGCATTGGTGTACAAACTACCTGGAATGGAGCCACGCATTCGATACAGAAGGGCATACTGGGCATGCTCACATACTTGGAGAAATGAAGGCAATGTCAGACAACAACATACTGAAAGGTCAAACTGTGCATGCTCACATACTTAAACAAATGAAGCCCATGTCTGCCAACAACTGTGGACCATATATATCTGACAGATGCAGATGTTAGTGCATACACTCCTCAGTATGCACCCGTCATGCTTTGCACACACATTGGATAGGAATACACACATGCCAAAAGTGCACATACATAGATGTGTGTAAGAAGGTGACAGTGACAAAAAGCCTTCCATCATGAGGCCTGTCCCATCCAGTACGCAGCCAAATGGCTACAACCACATGATGTGTAAATGTCTCTCACTGTAGAAATTAGCCACTGATATCCATTAGCATTAATGACTCTGTGGTGCAAGTGTTAGCTGTGCAACATGACTGTACAAGGCAGTAATCACCTAGCAGTTGTACGCATGTACATGCGGAATATAAACCTGCGTGTGCCTGAGTGTGGTGTGTCTACCTCTAGATGAATGGGTTATGGCCCATGCACACACACTGCCCTCCCTATAGCCCTACTATGACAAGCCTGCTGATGTCATTCACTTTGAAATACACATTTGGGAAAATAATAGCACAGTAATCTCCATAGCGCATCCTATAACTGTATAATGCTGTAGTGTGATAAACTAATTAGGTAGGAGTTCTAATCCCAGACATGGCAACTGTGTATGTGTGTCTGTCTGTGTAGGGAGCAGTGCATTTTAGGCTAGTCACACTCACTACATTTTAAATGCCCTACTTTTGCAAGCCTGCTGATGTCATTCACTTTGAAATACACATTTGGGAAAGGAGTAGCCCACTAATCTCCATGGTGTGTCCTATAACAGTGTAATGCTGCAGTGTGACATAGTACTTTGGTAGGGGTTCTATTCCCAGACATTGCAAGTGTGGATGTGTGTGTGTTTCTTTGTCTGGATAGGGTGCAATGCTTTTGAGGCCATTCACAGTCACTACAACCTCCATTGACCTACTTTGGCAAGCCTGCTAATGTCATTCCCAATGAAATACACCTTTGGGAAAGGAGAACTCCAGTAATCTCTGTGGTGCATCCTATAACTGCGTAAAGCTGTAGTGTGATAAACTAGTTAGGTAGGAGTTCTAATCCCAGATATGGCAAGTGTATGTTTGTCTGTGTTTGTCATTCATATCCTATGTGGAGGTGGCTGTGAGTGTGTAACAACTGGACTCATTGTGGAGTGGGTTTTGCAAATTTCTTATATGGTGGCCCTATTATATGTCACAATGTCCACCTTACAAGGATAACAGATGTGAAATAGCTGAGAGGTTGGGGTGCCAATCCATACCACTACATGTGACATCAAGGCTTGGCGAACAATGTTAGCAACCTTTGTATTATCCAGAAAACACTCTCAACCAATGTGTCATACAAAAAATACACTTGCCTAGGCTACAACCGCTATGCTGGTAGTACCGTGCATATTGCTCACAGATAGTAACCATGGTGTGATTGCAGTGGACTACTCCTGTCCATCAGTACAATAGGCATGTACATGCAGACAGTGCACCTTCACTATGTTTCCCACTGGATGCCTGCAACACCTGTGGTGCCATCAAATGTGACCCACAAAGGACATACCATGCCTTTAACACATGCCCTGTATGGACAGATGCCACTAACACCAGGGAATACCTGCATCATGGTATCAATGTAGGTGCAGGGTCAACCTGCTGTCCATTACCAGTTCCCACCACATGTGGCCAGAACTGGCATATGTGATGATAGCAATCTGTGTACACAACATGGGCCAGACACCCCAGGTACAGGTCCACATGTCACTGTACATGCATGTGGGACGTGTGCACATCCCAGACACCGTCCATGTTATGGACTAAAGAACACATACATGGCAAGCATTGCACAGCAATGGCCACACATAATAGTTACCAATGTGACTGGATGGTGAATACAATACCCACCTGTGTGGGTCAATCCAGACACTACACCCCTGAGCCACACTGCAGACCATTGTCATGTGGCCTGATGCCAAGGTATACCCTTTACCTAGCCTTGTATAGCCTTCTGGTACAGTCAACCACTACAAACCCATGAATCAATGCACCCATGTATGTCAGTAGTGGCACCTTGTGTTTGTGTGTGTGGTATATGATGCTTTTGACCACATTCACACTCACTACAACTCCCATTGGCATGCTGAAGCATGCTGTCTGATGTCAGACACCTTCACATACCCTTTCTCCATATAACTTCTGGATAACCCCTGTGGTGCATGTGATACCTGCACATTACTGTATTGTGGCAAACTTGCTAGTTAGGAAGTGTATCCCTGACCTTGCTAAGTGTGAGAATGTGTGTGAGTCCCTGACAGAGTGTGGCTGTGTTGACGCTGACACCTGTTCATCTGGACACGCACGTGTACTACACCTACTGTATCTCTACCATATCACTGTTGCAGATGTCACTCATCATCACATATACGTTTGGACAGTTTCTCAACATGTAAGCTATGCAATGCATGCAATAACTGCATAGACATGTGATAGCAATACATAGTCAGGGGTTTGATACCCTGTACTGGTAGATGTGTGACACAAACATGCTTAGGTTTTACTCTCCCACCCCTCCCTGACTTACTTTGTCTCTGTCTGTCTCTCTCACTCCCTCTCTGGTGGATGTGGGAGAACTATACCTGCTTTGCTTAGGCAGCAGCTTGTGTTTTGTAAGTGATGCTCATGATCTGCTAATGGCCTCTGCATGAATTGCAGCCCTACTCTAGCTGATTGCATGTGGAACAGCTGTGGTAACATTCCCATAGCCAATTGCATGGAAACACACTCCAATATCTAGGAACATCATGTTGGTGTTGGGCCTTTTCATTCACTGTGAGCAGGACCTAGATCTGGTGTGCCTGACCTGACTACAGAATGTAAGTGTTGGTATTTTGCATTTGGAGTAATGTTGGTTTAACACAGTGTGTGTGGATATGGCTGGTCTACATGTTTTAATACCTGTCATGACAGTCCTATGATTTTGAGAAAACTCCCATCTGTAGGGTCATCTGCAGACTGTGTAGTGTGTGGAGCCTTTTGTTTCCTGTGTTACTAACAAAACACCTATCTGAGAACTGCAGAAGCATAGTGTGAGTGTTGCAGTCAGTACATGGTGACAGCCATGAGAGTTACTGAATTCATATCCCCTCATAGGACATATGTCACAACAAACCCTGGTACGACAGTAAATGTATGAGGTTATCACAGCAACATGTCAATATTGGAGCAGTGTTCATAGCTCCAGCCACAAGTCTGTCAACCTTTGTACATATGTCATAAAGAAAGAGGTGCATATGTCCTGTACACCATTAGTTATTGACATCATATCTGCCAAGC